>NC_137878.1:30545400-30617900 GCF_963924005.1 Protomyctophum bolini
TCTGTTCGGAGGACCAGATGGGATTCGGGACAATATGGTTGTGTCGGAGATACAGTACTTGGTCAGCGACCAAGCATTTACTAAAATGACAAACACTTTGCTGTAATTATCTAAAGTAACTTTCTTTGCTTTACTGGTATCGTGTTGTGTATTAAATCAGACTGAGTAGAAGAAAATCGTGCCATTTTATCATGATTATTAGTGAGGACCTATTATATAAAGATTGGTTGAAAAGTGGTGAAGTGGTCGTAGCAAAAAATATCAGATCTATAATCTCACAACGCGTCACATCGCAATGAGCTGTGAGCTATGGACTTTTGTACCACACTCTTGTGTGGCGATGTAGAGCATTAAAAAAAATCATATAAAGTTGAAACATAGAAGGTTTCTGTCCGACAGCAACCATATGTAAAAACAGGCCATGAACATTTGTTCAACTCTTACTGTACTACAGTAGTAGCAGTGGTACAGTAAAATGAAGGAAGTGTTGAGCATTGCTCAACACTTCCTCAACGCCTGACACACATGGTTTATGCTATGCCTGTAAAGCTAACCTTTTTCTTTAGTATTTTATGTTTATTTATAATAGCCAGGGGTAAAAGTATGTAGGTCAGTGAATCGGTCGGTCTGGGTTTATTATACAGCATAATGTTAAAACACCAGTCAGTCAGTGTGCATGTGAAGGTTCAATACAACCTCCAAGGCACCCAACACAACCGTCGTTGTCCATCATTTTCAGATGGGACCACGCACATTTTGCAGTACCTGTGTGGGAGTTTAGCTTATGCACAGACACAAGTTGAGGTTTTGCGGTAGGTAAAAAAAAAGGTTTCGGATGTGTCTCTAGGTTGGAAACGAAGCCTTATTATGTTTATTCTTTGACTGGCCGTTACATCTTTATTCAATATCCTTCCCCTCATTCAGGCGGCCAAGTTCCAAAATCCAGGGATTTCTCCACATGGTAATGACCAGATCTCCCAGAGGAATCAGATAGATCTCCCTTAGATGTTTTTTGATGTGGGATTTGGGGAAGAATTTGGCAGAGACTGTGGACTTGTGCGTTCTGTGACCCCATCGCATGTCCTAGCCTCACACTGAGATGGTCACTGATATTTCAGATTCTGACTACCCCAGCAGTGCTCTGACGCTCCGCGTGCAGGCACTGGGCACGTACAACATGTTTGTCCACTTAAAATGTAACTGCACTTAATGTTGGTGTAAAGGGCTTAGCGGTCCCTCTGGTGTTTCATTACTGCGTGATGGATTTTAAGCCTAATGGAATTATGAGCTTCGCAGAGCAGATGATGACTTGTTATTTTTCTCATGTTCAGCCCATTAACTATAAACCGTCGTATGCGTATTGTGGAAACAGCACCTAATTGCAATCATTATTATTAATATTAACACATTGATTATGATAATCAAATATCAATAGAAAACCATGGAAAAGACAGGAAGGTGTACTCTAGTCTGTACTGTGCATGTACACACTGCAAAATCCTGAGTGTTTAAGTTCTAACTCTGGCAAGAGGGGTAAAGGTTGACATTGACAGCCTGACTGTAGTCTGTAGACTCTGTAGCTATAGCATGATATGCACCATAGTATATACGGTATATGTCCTTGTGCCTTTACTTTACGTCTGTCTCCATGGAGCTATACAACGATCAGTGGCTGGAGTGGAGAACGCGAGCGGGCCTCAGCCTGCCAGACACCTCTGTGGCCCCGCGGTAGGAAGTGATCCATTGGGCAGAGTGATTAACCTCTGCTATGGGCCAATCAGACTTCACTTCAGCAGGCTAATGACTGCCAGGTGTGCAACAGCCAACAGCACACGCTAGACCCTGAGCCAGGTTGGTCGTCGGCGGCGTCTAAACACTGTGAGATGAAAGGCAGACCGTTGGGCAACGCCAAATTGAGCTTGTCGAAAGATGAGGGATATGTGAGATGAAAGGAAGACCGGTGGGCAATGCCGAATTGTGCTTGTCGAAAGATGGGGGATAGCATGTTCCTTACATTTAAACACCAATGGGAAAAGAGTGAATGATATGTATGTTTTACAAGTGTGACAAGTGGCAGGACTCTTTGTGTATACTATTCCTTGTAAGGTCCACATTAAAACATTACAGTACGCTTACTTTCAGTCAACAATACTCAACATCATGCGTATTATTCAACATAATATTATACCCATTCTGTGCCCTTACCATACGCTCCTTAATACTCTGTGAAACACTTTCTATTGCCATATCTCATTACATTAAGTCTTAAAAATCCCCCAGAAGCATCGCTTGATCTTTGCACAGTGTGTATTGTTTTGAACCGGGATGTCCTTCATATTGTTACCGCACGCGACAGTATAATACCCTCCACTTGCCGTAACGTGGGGCGCTCTACAATGAGACATGGCAGATAAAAGGCTCAACGCAAGCAGAGGACATGTTAGCGGTGTCTGGGGGGCCCCTGCTCCGGTCCCAGTGTCTGGGGGGCCCCTGCTCCGGTCCCAGCCTGCATAGCCGTAATCCGACATGACTTGTCTCAGTAGACACGAAAGGAGACACGTTTATGATTTTCTTTACCATTTGTGGAGGAATGCTCGTAGGGGCTCTGAGGACCCCCCCCCCCCCCTCCCCCCTCCATCATACCCCTCCCCAATGGCACGCGTGAGTTATAGCACTTTGAAGCTTTATTGACGGGATGTTGTGTTTTCCTGCTGGGGTGGAAGAGCAAGGTTCCTCCTCTTTGTTGCTCAGTATAGCATGGAAGTATTGAAGCCGAAAGGTTTGATTTACGCCGAAGAAGTGACTCTTATATAACCCTCTCTGTGTTTCTCCTATAGAGGTAAAAACAGATATGCTCTTGCAACTGCTTTACAGGGTATGGGCTGCTTTTATATACAGTATACTTCTTTAGTATACTGTTCAATTGCAAGGCTATGTTTCATTTAAATAAATATTTTCCGTTCCTTATATTTATTATTACGTAACAAATGTTGCAACGTAATAGGGATAATATTATCTTAGAACAGCGCCGATACACTGGTTTGAGTAATACTGTATATGTACAGCACATAGGTCCTGAAACATCCACACACTTATGGCTAAATGTGGTGCTGTGTGTTATTATGCGTGTGTGAGTTATCACCGCTGATGATGTACTACTCCCGTGTACACTTTCTTTGCAAACATTATTACAGCTTGCCTTATAATGCACCGAGCTAATAAAAACACAGAGCATTTCAAATCAGATACTATGAAACCTGTGATTGCTAACAATAGGGGCGTAATTGTAGAGGCACACTTAGAGCACTGTTACTTCAGTCAGTCCATTTCTCATTGGAATTTTGATCAGGCACAAACAAGAAATCCTCGCCTGACCTTGTTTTGCCAGTTCCCACATACACGGCGTGCTGTAATACTCTCTAAGGTACCAGGTCATTACGACGGCATAGGAACAAAGCTTTAATAATGACGTTGATACTCCTACGATTTTGACTCTTAAGATCCAGTGCTGAAGGATTACTAACATGTCCCCCCCAGTGGACGCTAAGGGAATGTGATGGCTGCAGACCAAACCCCTTCCCTGGAGGTGTCATTGACAAAACCCAAATCAACCCCCCCTGAACTGCGATTGAACATTCCTTGTATTTATGAACCTTGGCCAATCTCTTTTCCCCGAGTTATTTTAAGGGATCCAATCAGATTGGCGCTCTGTGCCGTTTCAGTTCCCGCTTCGACCAAGCAGATGTCTGACCCTTACAATAAAATACGGCCTGTCAGTGACATGAAATACATGACCACAAGTCTGTCTGTCTCGCCCCTGCCCCCAACACCCCCCCCCCCCCTCCTCTCTCACTCTGTCTCTCTGTCTCTCTCTCTCTCTCTCTCTCTCTCTCTCTCTCTCTCTCTCTCTCTCTCTCTTGCTGAGAAATTCCCGGCTGAACAACCGCACTCACAGGAAAAGCATGTCTATCTCTTGAGTTTATAGCTCAGCCCATCTCCACATTACTCCACTTATCACTCGAGTGCATAATGGACCCGGACAGGGATAAATACAGCTGTCAATTGAGGTGGGGATTGTTTGTCTGGTAAATATACAGTTGCACCCAGTAAACACAGCCGCGGCATATTGGAAAAGGGGGGCCTGTCAAAGTGTCATGCTGGAAATCCTTGCTGATGATGTGTCTTGGCAGTGTGTCTCACTGGAAGAGAGGTTGTACTTAGTTGTAAGGCTTTGTTTTTTTGTTTTTTTTTTCAGTTGGGCTGTAAATGTGTAGCAAAGTCTGTTCTTTATCAGGCCAGTAGCAGACCTCTTCCTGGATTTAGCCAGTCCTGTGGCAGAGAAATGATCAGGCAGGCACCATGCAGTCATCCTACCAGTAACTCTAGGTTACTTTAGTAACCCCAGTTATTTAAACCAGGACCAAACCGTCTGGGCACCCCGACTGGTAATCCAGTCGCAGTGTGCCGCGGGTTCGATTCCCGAGCCCGACACGGCCTTTACTGCATGTCTTCCCCCATCTCTCTCCCGTTTCCTGTCAGCCTACTGTCTGTCCCTTCAAAAAACCAATAATATCTTAAAAAAACAACAAAAAAAGAGTATTATTTACTGGTCCCCGGGGGGAGGAACATTTCAAATTGCTTGTACAGTTTCACCCACCAGGAGCTGTTAGGGGTTAATATGTTGTTCTGGGACACACAGACAGGCAAACCCAAAGGTTGAACTGGTGACCTTCTGATTCCCAGGCGGCCTCTCTACCCACTGTCCTAACTATACAGTACACTGAGTACAGTATGCAGTACAGCACAATAGCACATAAGGGATTATGCACTGAGAGCGAGTCAGTTATGAGAGGAAAAAACGGCCTACAGCATTTCTTTTCATCAGGACTGACCATTTATTGCAATTACAGTAGGCGATGTAACGATATATCGTATATCGATATATATCGATATAAACTGGTGGCAATTTAAATTTATTTAATAAAACCATGTATCATGATACATAATTTATGTTGAAAAATACATACCGGTATGTTAAAAAACAGCATTTAGGAAGAGAAATGATAAAAATGTTTCCTGTCATTTACTCCAGTATCTTTTTCTAACACAGAATTTGCATTCGAATTTGTATTTCAGTGCTGTGGTATAATGTATGTTAAGGCCTCTATGACCTGCTATATGCACAACGTAATGGTTCAGCACGTGTCTCACATGAAATAATTGTACATATGTACACGCACGCACACACACAACCTCCACAATACATGCGAACTTGCCATGTCCAACATTAATTTTGTATTGCTGTGGCCACTGATTACACCCATGACTCACGCTTATATTTTAGTATTACCGGTATTAGTTTAGTTGGCTTAGCGAATTCCCCACTGTGACCTGTAGTCACACTTTTTCACTCGGCTGTGCAAATCATCCATTTACACAGCTGTCTAAATACGGGAGTCTTTTCACATTAAATGACTCTCTTTCCTGAGGAATTTACATGCAGGCTCTCATTCTCGCAGGAGCCCAACCTGGACCTTTCCAGCTATCTTGAACATGTACACAAAACCATTGTAGCTTCATAAACATGGTGCAACATCTCCTAAAACAAATATTATTATTATATATATTTTTTAGGTTCAAAGAGGGGTTAAGAATCAGTGATTTGAGGTATAATTATTCTCCTTTAAAGAATCATGCTCCTCGTAGTTGTTTGTAGGGGGAGAGTTTGCCGTGACCCCATGACATTATTGTTTTTGTAATAAAACTTGCAATAAAAGTTTTAAAATAAAGTTTTCTCCTCCCGGAGTGAGACTGAGTGCCCAAAGTTTGTGTGTGTGTGTGTGTGTGTGTGTGTGTGTGTGTGTGCGCGTGTGCGCGCGTGCGTGTGTAACATTCAGAATCATGATTCCACACCTCTCAAAGCAGTTCATCAGCCTCATGTACGTATGTTACTTTCTCATCAGGATGAAGTCAGATTGCGAGGATATTTCATCCCGGACGTTTTTACTCCCATGTCCATTCCTCATTGATGAGAACGGAACTCAGGAAATCATTTCTACTGAAGCTGAACCGTGTTTTATAGAAGAAGTCCTCACTGGCATGGTGTTTTAATACTGTTTCTTGGCTCTGGGAGCTCTTCTTTGGGGGAAACAAACCGAGAGAGCGTGAGAGAGAAAGATGGAGAGAGGCCGCAGGTTAACAGAGGGCAAAGCAAAGCGAAATGCATTCCTAGTGCTAACGATGGAGATCACCATGGGATATGGATGCGAGATGGACTCAGTGCAGTGTGTGCTTTCCTCCCTCCTAACCATAGGGATTTCATCACAGGACACACCCCGCCCAAAGATGTTAATGGGCTCTGGTCGCATATCCAGTTTAATCCCATTATTGGTTCAGCATTGTCTTATTGATGCACTATTGTTGCATTCCACACTTAACTGGATGAGTATTGATTGTCTGAAGACTACAGGACTATAGGGTACTAAACTAAAGCAATACAGCCCACGAGGCCATGGTTTACAGCGGTTTAGGTGCACAGTAACTGCACAGTAAGTTTGGGAATATTGCAAACAAACTTTTAAAGTAGCCTTTGGAAATGTGAAATTAATCGATATTGAGCAACTGCATGGCCTGTTTCTCCCTCGAAAATGTTTTTTAAATAAAATTTCACGATAAAATTGGAAACTATATTTATTTGGCACAGTAACATTGATGTAATGCAATCACAGATGTGTGTTTATAGAGCTTTTTACAACGGCTTTGAACGAGGATCAGCCAATCGTAATGAAGGACTGAAACTATCCATTTTATAATGTGATTCTACGCTTGTGATCTCCCTTGAAAATGCATCCAAATATAGCGAAATTGAGCAATGTGTTTAGGACATACAGTAAAATATTTTACAAATAGTGACACACCCTACCTCCCCTATCCGCCTTCACTTCTTCTCACGCTGCAGTGCCCCCCACACACACAGTTAAATCAAATAATAACAACAACAATCTAAGTAAAATAAGAATGTTAGTGTAACTCTGACAGTTAAACTAATACTCGGTATTGTGCCGCCAGGCAGGTTGGTTGGTAGCCCGCTCGGGGTCCCTCTGTCTCTCACCACCACTGTAGCTGGAGCTCAGTGATTTACACGCTCCACATGTTCAGGTTAGGCCCCGCGGCCCCTGAGAGGTGTAACACATTGTATACAGTACACGCTGTACATGCTTAACTGTGTCTGCGGCTTCCGAGGCAAGGCTTTCTCAACACGCAATAAAACAGTATACGTCTAAGCCTTGGGAATGGGCCCTAGCTGTGACACACCGAGGCGGTCGGCTATTCCTTGCATTTTACAGTAGCAGCAGTCCAGCGGCGCGGTATCGTCTGTGGATTCATAACGCCACATACGGCTCTTCAAATAAAGTGGAAGGTTTTTCGTGAAATTCAGCTTCTGACAGCGAGGAATGTGACATTGTGCAGACGGGAAGGAAGGAAAGACAGTAGGAAACAGGTACCAGGCCATGTAGTACAAGGAGAAACATTGTACGCTGAGGTTTTGGAGGCCGATCGGGCCCTGTGGGGGTTTTGCAAACCCTGTCCAGCTGTCCAGCTGTCTGCTCACATTGACGTCGTACGTAGCGTAGCGCTCTATGTCCTGCTCTGTATTACTGTAACAGGTCAATAGTGTTTATTATTTCTGCTTCTGACCGTGGTGTAAATTGCTAGGACCGTGGCACGTATACCGCAGTGGAAATGTGCCTCCCTAGACCAGATCCTTATACAGTATACTTCCTCTACTCTCTATCTCTCAGTTTCAGTCTCAATGCATTCTACTCAAACCCCCTATCCCTCCCTTCCCCTCTTTTCTCATAGCGTGTTAATGTTGTTCCAGGTGTGGAGAGTGTTTACAGAGCAGATGCCGTCAGTCACAATACAGAATATATCTCTCCGGTGACAAATTTGCACGAAGTGTTATGTCTTCTTTCTCCCTTTTTATAGTTTACAGTGCTCACATTGCTACCCCCCTCTCTCCCCCCTCCTCACCCCTCTCCCCTTCTCTGTCTCTTTTCCATTCCTGCGGGTCCCCCCCCCCCCTTCCTCTCTCTGACAGGCTTTACCTGAAGAGTCACAGTGGGACAGCAGGCCGACAGAGCAGCCTGGTGATCCATGGAGCAGACTTCAGCACCAAGGACATGGATAATGACAACTGCATGTGCAAGTGTGCCCTCATGCTCACTGGCGGTGAGTGCCGCGTATAACATCTACATTCTAAAACAATTAAAGTATATAATTCTAAAGGAATTTATTGATGTCTATACACTGCATTATAAATGTATGTATGATGCATTATATAATGTTCTTATACAACCCACATAAGTATAGTCGTAAGAGAGGGAGAGAGGAAGAGTTTGATCAGCGTGAGAGAGAATGATAGAGCGGAGGAGATATATGGGTTCCGAAACTGTTATTATTATTATTTTTATATTTTTCTGTCAGTTTAGCAAATTTAGAGGGCTAGAGAGCCAATTTTTTTAGGATTTCTGGTGATGCTGTGATTGTTAGGGTGATCCATTGAACTGTGCACTGAGACTAGGGTTGCGTGCAATAACCGCAATATCGCCATATCGCATATAAGGCATACCGTAGTATCGAGTTCTGTGATTATTACTTGCGCGAGCAGAGCGCATTGTACTGTTTTCGGCTGCGTATGTCGGTGGATTGTGAATTTTTGGTGTCCCCCTCGGCCAATCAGGAATTGTTTATTTTTGGTGCCGTCGCTCGGCCAATCCAATCAGGGATTGTGGATTTTTGATGGCGTCGCTCAGCCAATCAGAGCGCAAGTTGGCAGCTTGCTGCGTATGTCGGTGGCCATTCATGGCCTACTTGTGTGCAAAGCACAAGTTGGCAGCTCGACAGAGTGCATTTTGTATAAAAAATTTCATCCCACGATTTTGTATGCCATTTTTCATCTGGTGGGAATTGCCTAAACTGTAATCCAGGGTCCTACTCTCCCTCTGCCAACCTGGGGAGAGTCTCAAACTGAGCACATGCTTCCTTCAATGCATGATATTATATATTGTTTTTTATTTCATTCAAAACAACTTTTTCTGCGATATGGTTCAATACCGCCATACCGTCGGTAAACAGTGATTCATTGAATCATTACCGCGATAAAAAAGCCATACCGCCCCAGCCCTAACTGAGACAGTACTGTAAATAGATTATAGCTGGAGCCCTTACAGTGGTATTTATGATGACATAAGCATTCTATCAACCAGTCCAAAAACACTGCTCACTGATTGGCCTATGCATGGCCAGCTCCACTGTGTCCGTTCCCAGCCGCTGCCTTAGGTCATCAGCACAACGACCTGCGCTTACATGCACACATTGCATGAATAAGGCCAATTACGGCCCTAGATTTCCTCACGGCTGCATTCTGCAACGGATCTCCACGTCAGCGCATTGTGGTTTGAAACTGTGCACACTATAAATGTCCCTGGGCCGGGCACCAAGTGTCAGAGAGATTTAGAATGACTCTAATTCTCCTGCTGGGTAAGCGGAGAGCTCGATGACCCAAGCTGTCACAAGTATGGCAGGGCCCTATGGCTTGCGCGAGCCCCGACCTGGTACTAATCAAGCGCCTCTTGACTGCAGAGCACAGATTTAAGGTCAGTTTTACCTCTTAGGTCATCGCAACAGTGACGGGTCAAAGAGGAAGATCGTAGATCAATGCTCCGGTTCTGAAAAGGTCTGATAAATATGACCTGGGCTGGATTCTCAGCCCGCCATATATACGGCCGGGCAATAGGAGCTAGCATGACAACACGCTCGCTTTACCAGCGACCATGTGATCCCAGGCGGGGCTCAGCGCTAAGTATAGCTCATGTAGATTTTGATTTATCTTGTGCATTTACAGGAATGGGCTCAGGGTTTGATACACAGTGATGTAAGTCTCTGGAAAAGTTCAAAGAAAACACTTCTCTGCTATATTGAGCACAGCCGGAGCATGTCACATCGCTCGATATGGAGGATGTTGTAATTATATAATGGGCTGTTATATAAAGGACAGCCACAGACAAAAGGGACACACACACACGGTGTTGTGTGCATCTGAACCTACTGTAAAAAGCAGTGGAGAGAGGGAGAGAATTCAGGGTCAGTAACCCCATGTCCTGAAACTCCAAAACCGTTTTAGACGTTCCGTTGTTCGAAGGGAAGACACCCCGAATGTTTTTACCGCCCGGAAGCTTGAGAGTTTGCCCCCGTGTCTGTTGTGCTTGTGAGTTCAAGAAGGAGAGAGAGAGAGAGAGAGAGAGAGAGGGAGAGAGGGAGAGAGAGAGGGAAGGGAGAGAGAGAGCGAGAGAGCATGTGATAATAAACCATGAGCCAACCAGGAGGACAGGGCACTGGGATGTCTGGTGAAATGTCACGCACCACACTGGTATTCAGGTCTGTGGGGGAGAAACAGAAACAAGAGTGTGTGGGTACGTGGCCCTGGCCCTGTTGTCTGTCACATGCCGTAGATGGTCTACACAGTATTGTGTGTGTGCGTGCGTGCATTTATGCATGCTTGTGTTTGGGCATGTGTGTGTGTGTGTGTGTGTGTGTGTTCAAATGGAAAATATAATGCTGGCACGTGTTCAGGAAGTGTAATTTGTAGGTAGATTGTAACAGGCCATTCAGGGCTGCACTGATACCCTCCATGCAACCATTCTCTAAAATATGTACCAGGGGTTCAATGAAATAAGAATATTGGCACCTTGTGAGTAAAATAATAGCCCTCTAAGCCACTCACTATAATAAAGTCCCCGTTGAGCCCATGCAATTTTACGCTTTCTTTAAATAGGATATAGTCCCTATCCGTTAGCAACAGGTATTGGCAGCCCAGTGAACTGCAACATAGTGATAGCTTTGAAATGTGGTCTGAACCACTGCCAAGGATCATGGAACACTTTCAACCTTTACCATTACTAAAGGCACTGACAACTTGGGGGGTAGCAGCACCTTTGGTCAATCACTCTGAAACAGCCATATGCATTTCTGGTTCAAATTAGTTCATCTGTAATTATTATTGCGAATTCTTGGGGTTTCACATTGTAATTAAAGCTGTGATCCTGAATGAAACATTATTTGAACAAATCTATACTTTGTTAATACAATGCACCATGGCAGGAACGGTTACACTCAACCAAGGTTATGGTATAAGGCGCTGACCTTCGGGAACAGACGTAAACGAAGAGAAAAGTGTTGCACACTCTGGCTCGATATGCAGCAATCTATTTGTTGGCCAACATGACAAAAGTTTAATCAAATAAATGAGGTGGAGGTGGTCTTCCTACAGTACTCTCCATAGACATTTTTAACCCTGGTGTACTGACTGAAGGTCACAATATCGCCAATGACCCAGCGAGGAGTCTGTCTCGGAAAGGTAGACATGTAGTCTCTCATGTGGCAGACCTGGGTTCACATCCCTGCATGTAGCTCATAGAAGTTATGGATTTGCAGCTTTTGTTTCATTTGAAAGGATTACAAGTACAGTATTGTCAGTTTTGCCATGTCCTCTGTTCCCCACTATAGGCTGGTGGTTTGATGCCTGCGGTCCGTCCAATCTCAACGGCATGTACTTCACTCAGGGGCAACACGTGGGGAAGCTGAACGGCATCAAGTGGCACTACTTCAAGGGCCCCAGCTACTCGCTACGAGCTACAGCCATGATGATCCGACCGCTGGACTTCTCCTAGAAGAACTCACACCCTCTGAGAGCTTCTTTTCCCTCCAGAGGTTTGTGTAACGCCTTGGAGGAACACTTCCTGCTCTGTTGACCTTGTTTCATCTCATTACACTGACCATGGGAGTGATGTTCTGTTTTCATTTCAGAAGACTGATTGTAGATTGGTGGAAAACGTCTGAGCTACAAGCAGCCAAGGCGCCGCCATGTGACGCGCTGTGGTCTTGTAGATCAGTTATTTTCGCCATGCGATGGCCGTCGTCCAATAGAGTATTTAAGCATGGTAAAGCTGGATTCGCAACCAGAGCCGCTGATATATGGAGATCTAAAGCTGCCGTTCCGATACGCTGCTGATCCCCTGTTAACTGTTTTACCTGGACTGCACTCGTGGCAGCGTGGAGATGAAGGGAGGGGCGAGGAGGGCTTTTGGATTAAGGAGACATTTCACAGAGATGATTATCTGGACCGAGGGTATTTGGCAAGCGGGCTCAAAGTATTAAAAAGGCGTTTGAACTCGAGCCACCTCACTCTCTGGACGAATTGTGTGCTATGAACATTCATTAATGTCAAACAGAAGATCCCCCGGTGATTTGTGGGACCCAAGACTCTTGCATCAATGTTTCTACTTTTGACCTGGACTTGTGTACAGTGGGTGTGAAGGGACTGAAGCGAGCGCTTCTGAAACGGCGTGCAGATGTTGCGTCGCCGCATGGCGTCTCCACAGGACTCTCAATGAACTTGACACATCTGGAATGTTACGAAGACCGAAATGGGAGCCGCTGCATATATGTTTTGTATTAAAATGTTGCGCACTAAAAACAAAGACCATAAAAGTCACATAAATCATTTGTATTATACAGCGCGTTGTTATTTTTTGTAATCAATATTGTGGTTATCCCTGTTGTTGTATTGTGTTCAATGTGGGGCTCTACATCGCAAAGCCCTGATAGTTAATTTAACTCTGGGAGAGTCAAAACTGACCATTTTTTTAAACACTCTGAGTTCAATTAAAACTCATGATTTTGCAGTGTATGTATCTTTTGTACATAGTTTTACCTGCCTAATATACAAGAAAACACATGCTTACTTACATGTTAACTTGGCGTGGGTGGTCAAGTCAGTTTAAGCGATGGTTGGAAGGTCACTCGAGGTACTGTGCTCTGCCACTTACAGTAAATACCTGCTCTCTTGCCAAAGTGAGCTGTTTGTTTTCAAAGTTCAAGGTGTCATTATTATTGGATTAGGCCCTGAACTGGGAATTATCAGAATTTTCTTATTGGCTGACTTATGACCAGTATATGCCAAAACTAAAAGTTTGGTGATCATATTGCCTGTTTAGAATATGAAAACGGAGTATATTATTACCAAGACTCATAATCGTAATCATTGTGGTAACTATTACAGCTGTGTATACATGGGAAACAGAAAATGTTATGTTCTTATTTTTACCTTTTTCTTTTTTCTTTTTCAGTTGACAGCTGCAAATAATTGGAGGTATCCAAAAACATACAGCTCATAACTGTGGAAAACATACAGCTCATAACTGTGGAAAACATACAGCTCATAACTGTGGAATAGAGTACATCCCCATCCCATGCATATTGAACATTGTAGCATATGTTGCAAAAGTTTATCCAGAGTTTGCCTTTAGATGTATATGTCTTTTTATGAAGATTGTGAAGGAATGTGGTTACAGTTAATGTATTGTATCTCATGTCTGACTTTGCCGGCCATCATAGGGCCCCCGAGTCTGTCGCTGTCGCACGTGTCTGTCAGTATCGTGATGTGTTCTAACCACCGACCAAAAGACAAATCTCTTACAGAAAGATAGATAAATATTAAAACGCACCGAATGTTCTTCATCATCAGCTAAAGACAACTGCATCTCACGTCAGCTCGGCATCCAGCATACTTCTGTCTTTCATCAGCGCGCCTTTAGAAGGAGGAGGAACGATTGGAGAAGAAGCATGAAATAAATGATTCCTGCAGTGCAAGAGATCCACTGGACTTGCATTGCATAACTTGAAACAACAAGGAATTTCTCATGCGGTATTTACTAAAGGTACATGCAAAGGCGAGAGATTGAATGTATCTGGAACTTGTAAAAGTATGACGTGTAACATACAGTATGGTGTAATGGTAAAATTTAACATGTGTACATGTAATGTACGTTTTCCTGAGGAAAGGTATTCACATTCTAGTTTTTATTTCTGCAGAAATCACAATGGTGGTGTTGTTTTTTTTTAAGTTGAGCATGAAACATAGAAGTACAGTTAATCTGAGAAAGGAATGTGCCTGGATAACTTCTGCTTTTACCTCATTCAAAAGAAAATGTAGATTTGCTGATTTATTTAAACTATTTTCTTTTTTTGTATCCTGGTCAATGTTGTGTTGTTAGGTTAAATAAATACAAAACATGTGATGCACTAATGTGTTCAATCTGCGTGTAGCCTGAATGTCCACATACTGTACATACATACTGTACACTAGTGATGATGGACAAAGCCATTGAGTCGATGCTTCCACAAATCAGTCTCATCACAGCTCTGTGCGTGTACTTAACGTCATTGTGGAGCAAAACTCTAAACTCCCTTTCATGAAATATATCTTCAAAATCAAGGCAAATAGTGCTTTGCACATGCTATGCCATGCGCAGCACACGCAGCGATGCGGAAAGACACGAGATAAACGGAGGAGATAGTCTTCGACAGATGTGAGCGCCCTGTTCCGTCTTTCAGGACACAACCAGATGGCGCAAAGATTAGGCTTTTTCTTTCACGCCTTTTCAAGCAACGCCATCGTGGCCGTCGGCCCTCACTGGCTCGTTCACTTGCGTACCGCAGTGACAGATTGCCAGGGTGTCAAGCGATGCTGTCGGGACCTCCAGCGTCTGTCCATAGTTGACATTCCTGGGCCTAATCAGAGGTTAAACAAATTACTGCAGCCCTGCAAACTGCCGCTTATCCCTCAGCGCCTGCGCTGACCCGACACCCTGGCAGGAATGTGTTCTGTACAGAGTCTAGACCAGAAGAGGGTGACGAATGTCCCACCACCCTCTCACTCACTCACTCACTCACTCACTCACTCACACAGTGAAGAGGATTGGGTCCGGGTTGGTTAGCAACTATAGTGGCAAACTGTTGGTCCGGACGGTGCCATGTCCTCCTTCGAGGTGAGGACACTAAACTCAACAAGAAGAGAGCTTATAATCCACATTTTATTTAGATTGTGGAAGAAAAGAGCCAGTTGTGTATTCCAAAGGAAAGGTTTAGAGTTTAGACCACGCTTCAACATCACTCACAACCGTGGCTAATCCCCAAAATATGCACACACGTACATCACAGTATGTATGCACACGCGCGCGCACACATACGCACACACACGCACGCACACATGCACACAATACAGTAACAGTATCATCACCGCAAAGCCTTTGCCTCCATGGCCAGTTGGCTGCGCTGAAGACAGACCATTTCCTGCATGTTGGAAAGGAGGGGGCGACCGCGGTGGAGTGATGGGACTTCCAGAAAGACGGGGTCCGGACTGTAGACGGACAGTCCTGGGCCCCCGGCCAGATCAGATACTACAGAATACAGTACCTATAGTGTGGAGAACCCCCCCCACTCGCCCCCACACGGACACACAAGAGACCACCTACTCACATGGAGAATAATGAAAGACATGGGACAGAGATCCAAGAGGACGTGGACAGTTGCTCTGTGGAATCAGGACATCTACTAACAGCACAAGTAGTTAAATGTTTAGAGGCCAACATTCCCTCCTTGATTCCAGTGAAGACAAAGTGACAGAATGACATGTAAGAGACCAGGGAACAGCGAGTGCCCGTAGAGATCTAATGCTATGCAGCAGCACAAATCAGTAAGCTTGTTGCACCTGCTGCACCCTTTGTTAGTATGCAGGAACCAAACCCCAGGTCTTGCTCCTATTTGGGAAATACTTATATATGGAAATACTGCAAAAGAAAGAAAATAGCAGACCTGTCCTGTCACGTACATCACATGTTGACAAGAACGGATAAAACGATTCTCCGCTTATCGGTAAGCAAATTAAACAGCACTGAGTACTATAGAAATTCTAAACTATTTAAATACCTGACAACTGTTCAACTATAAATAAGACACCGGGCTTGACCAAGAAACCATGCAATTCCCAATGTCTTGTCACTGCACTGTACTGTACTGTACTGTACTGTACTGTACTGTACTGTACTGTACTGTACTGGGACATTACAAATCCAATGTCACTGTCCTGGGGCATTACAAATCCAATGTCACTGTCCTGGGGCATTACACATCCAGAGATGTTTCGTGTATAGACACCAATGGACCTCCCATAGTGAGACAGTGAACCTGGGTTTGTCAAATTGATCGATTGAATACTTAATTAACAACTGGAAAAGCACAGGGAAGTACAGTAGGCCTACAATAGGCTACAAGGTCTGCTAAAAGGATGAATCAAAGAAAAGCCTTTTGGCTTGTTTCCTGCATCGAGGTCCTCATGTACTCAATTAATCGAAAAAGGACAGAGATAGATCAAGTATGAATGCAAGGACAGAATGCAGGACAAGGCTGTTCCGGAAAGTAATTATCAACTGTTCACTACTGCAGAACAAGAGAGGACATAAATGAGATTAGGATATTCAGGATTCAATGCCGTTGTCAGTCTACATGAGCATGAGGCCAGTTTAAAACACATGCATGCTGGAGTTGGCCTGAACATGTCAACAACTTTAAAATTGCTTCAAGAGTGTGAATAAAACAATATTTTATTTGCATTGGGAACCTTGATAAAGTAGTGTTTCTGACATTAACGTGCTGCGACGGCATGATACTTTTTGTTGTCTTATCAGATTTTGACTGTGTACACTAATTTGGTTACATCAGTGGGTTAAAATCGTTTAACCATAAGCAGCTGTTTGTGGGAAAACTCCTGAAAATACAAACGGGTTGAGTTTGTTCTTATGTGACCTTTTTATTTGTGCAGTAAAAATAGATTCTATATAAGACAGCAGAAATGAAAAGAAGCTTATATTGCTGTGCTGTGTGTGAGGTCACCAGTTCTTGACCAGACTGTCACATTCAATATGTGCGGCTGCCACAGGACAGCGGAGAGAGGGTTTGGCTGCCCAGGGCTCAGAAACAGTCAAATGTTGAGCAAACTTTACATTTACATTTAGCCGTGCAGCATTGATATTTGGATATTTTGATCCAGTGGGGATGAAGTAGGCCTACTCGACTCCAGTAGCATACTTGATTATAGATACTCAGTCAATATTGTACTGGAGTAGGCTACCTTTAAAATGCTTAGTATATTTCACTTTCAAATAATAATGATACATAAAAAATCACGCCCCCCTCACGTATTATTAGAACACTATTAGAAGGACAGTGAAATATCCCTTTAAAGGAGATTAATTTTCATTAATTTTTATTTTCCATTTTTTCTGTTGACCTCAATTACATTCCTCTTATTACAATTATACAAAGTACATCCTCACATTTTCTGTTTAATATCAATGTATTGCCGTTTTAAAAATTGTAAAAAAAAAAACGTTTGCATAAAGAAATGTAATGAAAATAACTGATCTACAAGCTCACAACATGCCACAATGTGACATGCTGTGAGCTTATACAGGTAGATCTGGTGTTTGTACACATGGGTTCATTTCCTTTGTCTAGCAGGGTTGGTATTGGTCAAGAAGCAGAGAGAGAGGCGGGACCTGCATATACCTGCAGTGTGCACAATGATGACCAATTCACCTCACCTGCTTGAGAGAAGTCAGGAGAAGGTAGGCATTGTTAGCATGAAGCATTGTTTTGCGTCTTAACTGCAGTGTTAGTCCTGTTTTGGTTGAATTGATGTGACATCTACAGTAGTAGACTGCAGGTATCTGAGTATTTTAGGGTAAAGTTTGAAGAATGAAAGAGGGCTCTACACCAAGCACTATAACTGTAAAATATGAATATATTATTAAAAACATCTTTAAAAATCATTCAAAATCAAGTGCATGGCAGAATCCTCACCACAACTATGACAAACAGTGGTGCACAGTTGCACACTATATACTGTACGTCGTATACAGGTATATGTTGTGTGTTGCTTGGTGTTGAAGGTCTTTAAAGGCTTTCTTACCTTTATTTGTAGTTGTTACGTCCCCACCAAAGAGGTCCAGGTGTCAAAAGTGCATTATTGGCTATTTCCCCTACCATAAGCCCTCAGTTAATTGAATTGAATTGTATTGAATTTAATTGAATGGGTCATTGGGTTGTTGTGCTAATTCTCTTATTTCCATCGCTAAAATAAAAACAATATATATCCTCTCTTCATAATGTAAATGGTATCCCAAGCGGCACACTTTACTACTTATTTAGATGGAAATAAGCAAATTAGCACAAAAACCCAACCCCCATTGAGGGCTTATATGGTAGGGGAAATAGCCAATAATGCACTTTTGCACAAAATAACACCTGGACCTCTTTGGTGGGGACGTAACAACTACAAATAAAGGTAAGAAAGCCTTCTAGTCCAAAATTCTCCTTTAAGACTTAATCAGCCGCCGATCTGTGTTTTTCCAGTTAGGCTGTAACGTTTGTCACAGATCATTCTAAATGTATACTGTTGAACAACAAAGAATTAGGTTAAACAATCATTCAATGGTTTTACTGCCTCTCTTGCTATCAAGACAAATAATTTCTCCAGTGTTTTTTTGTTTAGTTTTTTCTTTTTGTGGCAGGGGTTTCCCTTACGCTTGGTTTAATAATTCTGAACATTAATGGTCTGATTTTAGAGAATAATTATACCAAAGCTAACCAGCTATTAAAGTCACTCAATCAACCAACCCCTGCCATAAGACAGAATCGGGCTTAAAAAGGCACAGGGGAATGAACTAATAAATTCATCACGTGCAAGCCAACCAGAAATTGTTACATCTAGTATTGACATCAATGCATAAAATTCCAAATGGTTCCCTCAGTCCTTCCAGCAGTTTGGTGAAATCCAAAACCAACCATGTGGTCCCAGCAGAATTGTTAAAATGAGGTGTTAGGTCATGCACTTTCCGTTAATGGCCCTTTCTTAGAAAATAAAGAATCATTGTTTTTCTCCAAATGTGCTAAGCCATTTTTTAAAAATAAGACGTTATCCATATCAAGTTAATGCATTCTGGAGAATTCCAAATCTAGCCTATTGGATCTGGACCATGGGTGAAACAATTCTCTATGTCTCGTGAAACGGCACATTGCTGAATTATTGCGACACCAAAGTCTGCAAGTGAAATGATCTTTCAAGACAACCAAAGGTCAGTTATTCTGCATCCTAACTCTGTGACATTTGTTAAGAGTAAGAATGGTTGCTATTGGCACGGCATATTGGTTTTAGGAATAATATATATTCTGTCCAACCATGGGAACAAAGCTCATGAGAGCGCCGTGCAAGCATTTATGAAATGATGTGGGACTGTACAACGCCAGATTTGAGTAAAAACCCCTGCTAAATGTAGCAAAATAAATGTGAAAGAGTGAGAGTGTAAATGCGGTAGAGGTGAGAGACTCCCCCATCTAGAAGACCTCAATAGGTGCTCAGTGTGATGGATGGCTTGAGGTAGTGGGAGTGACAGTTGGTTTAGAGAGAGTGCGTGAGGCAAAGCGAGACTCCTGTGGGCCCAGGCAGTATAGTAGCTTCTCGGAGTTGGACTAATAATATAAAAAGCTCTCGGCTGGATGAATTACCATGCAGCTTAAAAGCATCGGCAGTTAATTTCATGTCTCTTTCCTACGTGTTAGTAATGCTTGAATGAGACCCCTGGGACCCCGGGGAGACTGTGAATCATGTTTAAGACTCTGCTGTGACATGCACAGTTTTAGCAGGGAGCATTTAGTTTGTTGGTGTAATTCTCATGATGTAGACTTCTGTATAATATGTCTCTGACGTTCTTCTACATTGCAAAGGCTCAAAACTGCAGATAATATATAATATAACATTAATCACTTAAATGTCAACGATAAAAAGTGAAACAATGAGTGGATGGGTGAACATTTTGTAGAGCAGACCAGGACCTATTTTGAGATATTTTATTTCAGGGCTCTGCATTTATAACATTTTCCACACATCATCATGAAGCATGAGAAGTGTGTAGCTGATTATGAAATGCTCCAGAGATTTCAGACAGCCCACCATATAGTCAGAGATAATGAGGTGTGATTGCGGACTTAAGAGGCACAAGCCAAAAGAAACACCTTTTTATTTTAAGACCGATGTTTCTAAGACCAAGTCTATCAGCAGCTCTGAGGAATATGGTGGCGTTTTTGGCTTCATAGAGTTAGTCAATGCAGTTGCCGGTTGACAGAACATCTAGCCGCTACACAATACTACACCAAGTAGGTGTGAGGGCTAAATATTGTGCGTATAGCTATACTAAAGTGGTTTGTGCATCTTCGACACTCACGTCAACAGCTTATATTGTGTATTTGTCTTCCTTCACAATACCGTGCCCACTGTATAAATTAACCCTACATTTTTATTATGTAAATGTTGCAATACTTTAATGCATGAGAGATGCACTTTAAATAAACACAGTTGCGGTATCAGTTCTATAAAGTAGAACTTTGTTTTGGGCGGTTCATACAGTATGTTAGTTAAACCATTTAAGCCTGAGGCCGCGTCTAATAATCGCCTTCTAAATCCTGATCCTGATCTGAAAACCTATCAACAACTACCCCAAAAGAAGTTCCCATCCAGAAAGGTATAATTACAAAAAGAGGTTCCCGTCCTGGGTTAAAAGAGGGATACGTAATGTCAGGAAATACCATATACAGTACCATGGCATTTTGGCAGATACCATGCCGTACTGTAAAAGTTTCATACCATTATACAGTATACTCTGCAGTTCCTACAGTCTGTACCTGATATTCTTGGATGAGAAGTGCTCATATTCATATTCACTGGCACATTTATCAAGCAACTCTGCAAAAAGCCAGGCCTGTATACGTTATTAAAGCCGTCATCCAAAAGCCTCCAACAGCGAACGTGTTTTAATCTTCTTCAATCTTCAGCCCCGTTCGTATTCCATCCACAAAAGAGAGAAATCCATCATGAACGAGGCCTATAAATCTAATTTAAGCAGCTTTAGCACTTCTTCCGACCGTTAATGAGATCATCTGGCGTCAGAGTCCCTCTCAGTCATGCTGTGGGTCTCCCTGCAGGTCTCTCTGCTTCCTGGCCAGCCCGGCCGGCCCCTGCTGACCCCTGTCTGTAGCTAAAGCTAATTTACTTTATACATCTTTATTTATGTGGGCCAAAATGTAATCGATAACACACAGGCTTTTGGAGTGAAGTATTAGTCGATTAATGGAGGCGCTCTTTCATAAAAATTGATTCCCTGACATAGTTTACTTTTCCTTGGCCAGGACACATGTATTTGTGCGGCTGCCATGGCCCTTCTCGTCGGGGTCACCGTCGGGATGTGCGCTGCAGTTGTGTAGAGAAACAAGAGTGGATATCGGTTTTTGTTTTAATGCGTTTGGTCAAGTTCGCGCATCCAGATGATTTGTCAACAGTGTGGTGTTTGACAGTTGTGGATGTTATTGGAGATGATACCAAATTCATCAGAATTGGCTGTGTTAAAAACAGGAAAGAACACCCTTTGATTCCTGGATACAGCTGTTGCAGTCCTTCTAGTGTAATTCAGTTGCATGCTGTTGTGAATAAAGCTCACCATTTAAGTGCAGAGAGGGCTCTAAGCATCCGTCACATGTTCAGACGTTAACAATCATGTTAATTATTGGCTGATTGCAGCAACAGAAATCCAATTATCTTCAGGCCAGTCCGCTCAAACCACCTCACAAATCAGCATCAGTCTTACGCGAGGGTCCAGAGAAAGAGAGGCGGTCACACAGTTTCCCAGTTCTGCACAATTAATTCAGATGGCCAAGCCAAACAATACCACGGGCTAGTTGTGCACTC
Source organism: Protomyctophum bolini (assembly GCF_963924005.1). NCBI lineage: Eukaryota > Metazoa > Chordata > Actinopteri > Myctophiformes > Myctophidae > Protomyctophum > Protomyctophum bolini. Next base: position 30,567,101 of record NC_137878.1, read on the forward strand.
TGAGGAATACAAGATAAACAAAAAGGAGAATATCATCAGAGTTATTGATATGCACCAGGAAACGCAGGTGTTTCTCCTTCCAGTTCTGGAGGTTGATACTCAGCTTGACGTTCGTGTGAGGGACCACACAAAGGTCCAGGTGGACCAATATAGGCCTAAGTGGCCTCTCATTAAAATATGTGTAGCATTTACACCTGCAACTTACAATGAAGTACTGCTAAATGGGATTAGACTTAGGTTTGGGGTGAGGGTAGATATGGCTGTAATGGCGCTATTAAGCAAAGTCTAAAGGGTAGAAATAAGCGGACTTCTCCGAAATCGCTATTGTTTTTGGACGAGTTTGATATGTTCTTGCAGTCCAAGAGAATGCACGCACATAATGAATAAAGATTTGAACAGTAAATAATATAAAATAAATAAATAAACAAATGGTGCAAGAGAAGATACAGTAGGATACCCGCAAACTCATTTTGATGCATGCATGTGAGTTCTATTAAAATGTTTGTTTCAACCAAAATGTTCTTCGTCAGAGTTCGTGACTGATGAAGACCGTGCAGGTCGTTAGTAATTTATTTTTGTACTAGCACCTACTACATAAAAGGCTTGAATTGTCTGTGCTGCTTCAGTGTCTTCTACTTCTGCTGAAACTGTTGTCCCGTGATGCACTGGACCAGCTGTTCCTGCCTTGAGGCACGTTGGTAGATTCCCTTTGTTCAGGGGTACTAGTACCCTTGGAGGTACTTTGAGGTACTTCTGGGGGTAAAGAAAAACAATATCTGTTTTGTCTGATATTGGTTATGACCAATGTATCCCTTGTTCAGATTCTTTTTTTTAATCTGGAAAGTAAAACTATGATACACGTTAGAAATATTTTTTATATGCTATGATACAAACTCTAGCGTCTAGCCAATTCACGTCAGCCCGTAGTAAATCCAAGTTGCCAGCTAACTTACTGCAATATGAAATATGAAAGCCAAAATAAAAATATATAAGTGGTTGAGACATACATACTGCAACCAAGGACAACAGGGGGGGATTAAGCTAATTTCCAGCAAGATTTCAATCTTTTATTCTTTGTTGATGAACAATGGCTTTTATTTCAGCATGCTAACATTCCATGCAGAGAAAGTTAAGATTGGAATCTCCACCACTGCACTACACATAGGCTACCTAGCACCCATTGTAATAGATAAGATTGAAAATTATTAGTTACAGAACAAATTATTGACACTACTTTGATTGAATGAACGTCAAATTTGCTTGAACTGCTAATCAGGTATCCTACATGCAACACACTGAGATGCAGTGGTGTTAAGTAACTAAGTAAATTTACTTAAATACTGTACTTAAGTACAATTTTGAGAAATTTGTACTTTACTATTTCCAATTTCCAATGCTATTATGTCTACTCCACTACATCTCGGATCCAAATATTGTACTTTCACTCCAATACATTTATTTGAAAACGTATTTATTTAGATTTGTATACACATACATTAAACACTTCAAACCTATATATTTCGGCCATTTGAAAATAGCAGATCTACAAGCTCACAAAGTATCGCAAAGCGACCCTATTTTCAAAAGATTTGTATACATTTGAAAACTTGATACAACAGGTCGACATTCACATTCTGCATAAATGAGTAGGCCCTACTTTTACATTTTGGTGTCAATTCTTTCGTAGGCTACTTTTACCCAAGTACATTTTGAATTCTGGACTTTTACTTAACAGGGTACCTACCTACTTCTATATTGCAGTATTGGTACTTTTACTTAAGTAAAAAATCACACCCGTGTGAAATGTTTGTGTTTACACAAACCCTCAAAGCAGGACATAGGAGCGGCTTGCGAACCTCAAAAATGTGAGTACTTTACCCTGCACTGCTGAGACGTATTAAGAAGCAGTTGGACCCTCTTAAAGCTATACAGACTTCCAACACTGACCCTATACTGACCTCTACTGGTGAACTGGCTCCCTCACATTCATTTCTTGTGAAACCTGTGCTGTGAACAGTGATGGAAACAAATACTCCAAGTCCAGGTCACTCCAAGTAAAAGTATCGATACTGCAATATAGAAATACTCTGTTTCAAGTAAAAGTCTGCAACTTGATTAAAATTACAAAATGATTGTCATCAAAATATACCAAAAGTAAAAGAATGTCCCATTTAAAGCGCGAAGTGAAGCTGAAGTGGTTAATGTATGTTTTGTAATAATAATCAAAATCTACAAAGTAACTAAAGTTTTCATATGTAGTGGACTAAATGTATAATATTTACCTCTGAGATGTAATGGAGTAGAAATAAAAGTATTGCAAATTGGAAATGCCTCAAAAGTACAGTATAAGTAATTGTACTTAACCATGATTCTGCTGATTCTGCCCCTCAAAAATAATAGTCATAAACTCATTTTCACGTTTTGTATTTGTTTCAGGATGTTGAATGAAGATGCAAGGAGAGTATTTGACACAAGGAGGAGCGCAAAGTCTTTCTCTCTCAGGTAGGAAGAGAACACAGGCACACGGATAGTGATAGTAAGCTCTGACTGTCACACACTTCCAGTCTGCAAGACAGACTGCCAACAGCTGTCAGCATGCACGCACGCACGAACGCACGCACACACACGCACACACACACACACACACACACGCACTCAAACACTATTTATACTGAACTTGTGTACGCAGCTATCGAATTCTACACTCAGAAATAAACATAGGCCTGCATCAATGTTAAATTCATGCTCTTAAACCGGCACTTAACACTTGAACCAAACCTTAATTCCTTAGCCTGCTAATGGACAATATGATATTAATCTACAGTAGCAGGCATGACACGCAGCATGCGGCTGTCATGGATCAGGACTCGAACCTGCGATACGCTGTATTGCAGCTATAGGTGCCCGCACCGCTACGCCAGCAACTCAGGCAGAAGATTGAATACCGATACTTAAAAAGTATAGCAAAATACTACAATCTAGAAATGTTCTCTTTCAAGTCCTGTATTAAAAAAGAAGAAAACAATCTTGATTGACATAAAAATTGTAAAAGTGTAAAATGTAAAAGTTGCCTACTCATTATGCAGAACGACTTATATTATTGGTAATACTAATGCATTAATGTGTTAATCGCTTTAATGTTACAGCTTAATGACTTCATGTTTAAACTATCATAATACGTAATAATAATGTAAATATGCAAAGAGTAAAACATTCTAAGTTACAAGTAAAGTGTAATTACCTGTAAGTATTTACTCAAGTACTTTAGTAAATGTACTTACAGTAGCACCACACTATCCAAGTATCCAATTACAGTACAGACACTGTCTCAAATGTGGGGGTTTGTCTGATATAAAGCCTGCTTCATTGGCTGATCTACAAGCTCACATCATGTCCCGTTGCGACACGTTGTGAACCTGTATATCTGCTATTGTTTTGTAAATTAAGCATAAGCCTATCTGCTTTCAGTGGCCTCTACTTGTGCGAGGGAACCATGATCTCCCCAGGTGCGCTGCAAGACTAAACCCTGCTTGCGTAAGCAGGCGCTCCTCGTCTTAGCTCCAGGTGTCACATTCTTTCAGAGTGAAAAAAGAAAAAGCCCATGCGCCTTTTCTCGCCTTATATTAAGTGTCTGCTTGTCAGATTAAGTGTCTGTGTGGCACTGGCAACCTGTGTGACTGGCAGACAAACCTGTGTGACTGGCAGACAAACCTGTGTGACTTCCCCCGCCTGCTGCCTCCTCCAGCAGGCACCATTACAGATAGTGAATTACAGATAGTGTGAATGCGTTCGTTATTCAGAGGCTGCCTGAATTTCGTCAGGTGATGTTTGCAAGGAATTGGCTGTATAACAGTTCGGTTTGCTTTTCCGCTGCCTCTGGTTGATGATTATTAATACTAGAACGGTGGATATCAGAAAGAGGGGATACTGATAGTGTTGTCTTGTCATGTGGTTCTCTACGTCATTCCACACGTCTATGCAGTGAAATTAGTCTGGCATGCCCTGGATAGTTCAAATATCTTCCTTGCCATACTTGATACATTCAGACCAGGATAACAGAGCTGCCACACAGGATCATTCCGTTATGTATACGAGGTCATCTGGACTCTGATGGATGTCACACCTACACAGAATGTTTTTTCATTTAGATAGGTGTTGTGATTTATACTTGGCTGCATGTCGTGTCTAACACCGAAAATAGCAGCTATTTTTTGTGGCAGAAGTAGACGGGGAACTGTCTGAATTCTGGATCAATCAATAATCGATAGGAGTATCAATATAGGAGTCGAGACGATATTCTCAGGTGGTGATGATGGTTATATTATGCTTTATGTACATGATATCATGGGTAGAAGAAGTACAATAATACTCAGGTCAGTGGTCCCGTAGTTATACTGTGGATGCTTCAAGGACAAACTGAACCATAACAAGATGGGCTGTAACATGAACAATGGCTAATTAGGCTTAGTGGAGACATCTAGGGCCCTATTTGTGTCAGTGCCTTACCCCTTATCCCTAAAATACATTTTTTAATAGTTAAAATAGCCAATCTACAAGCTCACAACGTGTGGATGTAGATCGGCTAGTTGAACAATTTAAAAATATTTTTAAAAATATTTAAACAAAAGGCTAAGAAGTTTAGGGATATTAGGGGTATAGCATGGCGTAAATAGGGCCCCTAGGCTCTTACAAGCTACCGAATATCACAAGTCATGAGTGATGGTAAAATATAAAGGCTAGATATAAGCAACCATATAATTCTTCCACAATATGAATAGACATAGAAAACGTGATGTTCTAATAAGAGGATGACAGTTTAAATTCAATATTGACACTGTGCAAGTATCTTGATAAAGGAGAGCACATGGCATCAAAAACATACAGTGTATCTATATGTTTACATACTGTACTGTACTGGGAACCTTGTGCGTATTACAACAACAGGTGATGGGCCTATACAAATGGCAACAGCTGGTCTGATGTGCAAGTGTCATATACTGTATCACAAGGGATTTGGTCTTGAATCCCTGCATGGCTAAAGTTTAATTTGTGCAATACTACATGCAATATACTGTATAGCAATCACTAAGAGAATGTGGACAGATTGACTTTGCACATGTTGCAGTATGTTGCTGTCTGCACATACTGTATTGCCCCAGTCCACTCCTGCAAGCTTCGCTCCTCCTCTGTCTGGTCCTTTGCCCATGCTTGCCTCCTCCGGACATGAAGCTCCACAATCATCTGTGATGAAACGTGAGCCCTCTGGGTCAACGAGTGTCGGGGAACAACGATCAGGTTGCTTGCCTGGGATGACCGAAATACTTTCCACCATCATGTTAGTTTCCTCTCCCCATTTCAGAGCCATTCCTGCTATAGGCTGGCTGCAGTGGGCAACACGGCCAATAAAAAGAATGAATGGAATGGAGACCGCACCTTCATGAATTTTGGAACCCTCAAGGTGTCAGGGAGGACCAGGAATTTTACGCAGACGTCAGTTGTCACATTAAACCACAAAGTCATGTCCAGGTCACAGACCACGCAGACCTGTGATAGGAGTTCCCCTTCCAACACAAGCATAAGGAAGCTCCGTTCGTCCAGAATGGTGTGCAACCTGACAAAGAGCTGGCAAACTTGGGTGAGTGAGAGCGAGGGCAAGCAGGCCAGTGAACCTGAACCCTGTGGCTGGCCTCCGACTCCACAATGTCTGGGAGAGGCAGCGGGGGAACCCCAACAGACATGGACGTCCAGAATGGTGGTCTCTCTGACACCTTATCCCCGCCCGGACCAAGCAAAAGTCCTGACACCTTATCCCCGCCCGGACCAAGCAACAGCTGCTTCTCAGAATCTCTTCCAAGCCCATCCCTTGGAAAATCAGAAGACATCACCTCGTGCACAGGAGTTGTCCCAAGACGGTTCCACTCGGGCAACAGTCTGGCCACCACGCGAGACTAGGTCAACTCGGACAGAGGGGGAGGTTGAGGGTGAGACCTCTGCAGTGTCAGTGGTGGAGTCCCGTGTCAAGACCAAGCAGGTGGTGAAAACGGTGTCCACTCAGGAGAAAAGCGCCAGCATTGGGTTCCTTACTGGGAGGATAACTAAAGAGCCTTTGTCATCGAGGGAGGAAATCGACAAGATGAATAAACAGAGCTCACCATCGCGCCGCACAAAGTGTTCCAACGTGTCATCACCGACCAAAAGCTGGAAGCAGGTGGAAAAAGAGCAAAAAGCTGTGGAGGATGATGAACTTGAGGAAGCAGACAAGAGCCTGAAGACTGAGGCAGGACATAAAGATAGAACAAACTCCTGTATAGAAATGGAACACAACGGCTCGCCCAAGGAAGATTCTGAGTCAGTGTGGGTAAAACGTCCATCTTTGCCAATGTGAGTATTAACCTGAGTAACACTTTAGAATTGTTGTGCTGCCTTTTCCAGGACTGATGCTGTTAAAATAGCAGGAGGAGTTTACTTGAACTGTGTGTTGTTAATCAACTTACAAAATATGCCTTCTCAGACATTTGGAAATAGTTTACTAATAGCTTGTTCAAAGGTATGGTTTTAAATAATGAACAAACGCACACAAGTACTTCATAACTCATTAACAGTTAGTGACTGTAACTATTTATAAGAGATCATTTTTCTAAAATGTTAAGGGCTTTTCACACCGGCAGCGACACCCGTGTTGATCTGTGAGGTAGCACTGCACTGCATTGTTTGAACACAAGTCAAGTCAACTCTTGATGCAGGCACAGGTGTGTGTATGAGACGAGCAGGAATGCAACGATTTCACGGGATCGTGGACGCCTCTGAATGAATCAGTTGCACTTGCTTCTCATGTGAAAAGCTCTTCACACAAACATTGACTAGCCTACCCTACATTACAGCCACACATAAGCAAGGTTCATTGTGTTTGAGCGGTGGCACACCGTCTCCAAAGAAACCCCCTTTCGTGTGTGTGTGTGTGTGTGTGTGTGTGTGTGTGTGTGTGTGTGTGTGTGTGTGTGTGTGTGTGTGTGTGTGTGTGTGTGTGTGTGTGTGTGTGTGTGTGTGTGTGTGTGTGTGTGTGTGTGTGTGTGTGTGTGTGTGTGTGTGTGTGTGTGTGTGTGTGTGTGTGTGTGTGTTTGCTGCTGGGTGAGTGTGTTTGGCACTTGAGTACGCCAATGCTGCTGGGTGAGGTGTCACTGTTACCTAACGCACACACAGACCCATTGACCACTGCAGCACACGCACGCACAAACAGGCCAGGAAGGAGGGGTCATTACAACCCCCCAAAGCCACCGCTCACTTCACATTATGGTGTGATTATTATTTAAAGTTTTTGGTGTGTGTGTGTGTGTGGACTGGACACACTGAACTTGTTTCTTCTTCACAGATACAGAAACAAGGAGGCTGAAGATGCCAATAAGATCAATGCACTGTCCAAGAAGTACAGCGCCGTGGGCAACCTGAAGAGTCGCTGGCAGAACTGGTCCTCGGAGCACACCGACAGCCAAAAGCTGAACCCCTTCAGCGAGGAGTTTGATCATGAGTACTCCATGTCGCAGCGTCTCCACAAGGGCCAGGAGGGCTACGGGCACCCCAAGGAGGGCACCATGACGGCAGAGAGGGCCAAGCGTGCCGAGCAGCACATCCAGGGCGAGATTTCTGACATATGCTACGTGATCAGGACTATGAAAGATCCAGATGGGGACGGCAGGACGCGCGTCACCTTTAGAGAGCTGTTTGATAGATATGTGCGTATCTCTGACAAGGTGGTGGGAATACTGATTAGGGCCAGAAAACATGGGAAGGTGGCTTTCGAAGGGGAGATGCTCTGGCAAGGCCAGGATGATGCTGTGATCATCACACTGCTTGTCTGATGTGATCACAAAGCTTTTACTGAATCATCATTTTGGATATTCATTTAAATGGATCTGGTACAGTGGAATTTATGGAATAATCCCAACATGAACTTGTCACTGGCACACTTGAACAAAGCAAGGCAAGCAAGGCAATGCAAAGTGTTTTCAAATACAATTTGACCTGGATATTTTCTGTGGTGGGCAAGTGCAAAACGAAACAGGACAAAGCTGTTGAAAAGAGACAAAGGCTATTAAGTTAAATATATATTGGATTGGGTTTCAAGGAAATGGACAACTGCCTGCTCAGATAGGCCTACACATTGACATTATGTCATATGACTCATAGACAGTTGAGAGCTGTTTTTCCCACAATGCCACAGCATGCCAGATAAAAGATTGAACAATTGGATAACAATTCCTTGGAATGCCCCTGAAGCCTAATTCAGACAGGACTGCATCAATGTCTTGGAAAATGTCTTGGTACATTGTCCAGATGTTATCTGCTTGTTTTTCATCTCTGACATCTCTTTAGATGGTCAAGAATATGTGCAACACAAATAATAACAGCTGTGACTTGGTATAAAACTCTGAAATGTCAACACTGATGCCAACATTCTGGAATCAATACAGTACAAGGCTATTGATTACGAGCAAACGTTGAAAGCAATGTTCATAAATCAAACATTTGGGGTTACAATTGCTTTGAACTGAGTCATGGATTCAATATGACTCAGTGCCCACTGTCCAGATATTGCATGGATGTAATCACACATGTATGGTTAATATTTACAGAACACATTCATAAAGAATACGGGTAGGTTCTGCTAAAATGTAATTACATTATTATGCTGGTTGTTTCAGAATCAGAATCAACTCTATAAAAGAGAAATGTGTTTTTGTGCAAGCTCCACCGCTTTAAAAAAACAGTTTCCATAAGAAAGTGAAGAAGATCGATAAACAAACACATTCTATACATATTTACACATGGTACCGGATCTCTATCCGGTGTGCTAAGTACGTGATGTACTGTAAGACATCACACATGTATGTCTTGCATAAATAGCAGCCAATATATACTGTACATGATATATGCTATAGACGTTAGTTAAGGTGCAAGAAAAAAAACTAAAAACTAAAAACTTTGGATGCAAAGGTGTGAAGTGTCGGTGTGTTGCAACCACATAGTCCACATAAATGACACTGGTTTTAATCTGCAGGGAATTCCATGAGGAAGAGTAATACAAAGTCACTGTCCCTGGTCTACTGTATCAGATCATAAACTTCTGAGATGTCACTTTAAAACATGCACATGCTGCTGATTTATCGTCAACGTCATGACAAAGAATCTTAGTGTTTTGTTCTTTTGGTTCATGCAACAACAATTAATAGAGTTTTCACTTTAGAGCTGAAAACAGTGGTTCTCAAGAACAAAATCACATCAAGGACCCCCAAAAACATTATTTAGCTGCGGACCACCATTTGAAAAGTTGATATACTGGGACCCGGGACCCCTGCATAACAGGAGGATTTGTCAACATTTGTCGCAGATCTACAAGCTCTGACCTTGTAGAGTAGATCTGCTATATTAAAATTGTTGAACAATAAAGTAGGTCCCTGGCCTCCCCGGACCTCACTTTCAGAACCAGTGGTTTAGAATCAGATTAAGATCTATTTAGTTAGACATATTTTGTTACTTTTGTAATCATTTTATTTATCTTTGTCTGATCATACAATTTGTCTTAGACGGCCAGACAGTATTCTAATGCCACTTACTGTATACTGTAGGCACATCTATTATAAGCTGTAAGCACGACCCCCTCCTATGAAGTAAAAACATTATCTGCAGTGGTAATCAGAACAGGTGTGTCGTTTCAATGACCATGTGAACAGTGAAGCCTGATTTGAGTATAAATTAAATATGAGGCTGCAGACATTGCTGTTTTGACGGCCACCAGATTAGAGCATCTTTTGGTTGGCATTTATAGTAGGCCTAGACACTTACTGGTAATCTCTGATGCTTGAGTCTTTGTGAGTATTTCGTCACTGTCATGTTTCTATTTAATATAACCAAATGGACCATAGTTACATTTGTTACACTTACAGTATACACTCTCAGTCACAATGTATACATTAATGCAGAGGATTTTGTAGTGTATAATTTGTATGAATTAAACTTGTATTAATTTGTTTTTGTTTTGTTTATTCCAAAGTCAAAGTCAAAGTCATACGATTTGTCACACACGTTACCGCAGTGAAATTTGTTCTCTGCATTTGACCCATCTCTTGGAGCAGTGACCTGCAGCCAAGGAGCGGTGAGCTGCAGCCGTGCCGTGCTCGTGAATCATTTGATTAGTAGATTTGACCCCCCAATCCAACCCATTGATGCTGAGTGCCAAGCAGGGAGGCATTGGGTCCCATTTTTACAGTCTTTGGTATGACCCGGCTGGGGATCGAACCCCAACCTCCTAGTTTCAGGGCGGACACTCTAACCACAAGGCCACTGAGCTGCATCGGTGAGCTCCAATGTTTTTAAACGGTCACTAACATACAGTATTTAACAGCTTCCTCTGCAATGTATCCCTTAATTGGCTACAGCACAAGACAATTACTCAGACAGGTAAACATTTCTAAGGTTCTCTTACTTTGCATAGCAATTCATCTGCGTCTGTGTGACATACAATATAACGATATAGAAAGTGTAGTTTCTACTGTACTGTATACTGTTATGTGATTACTGCATCATCTCTGATCTGTCTATCTCACAGAATGCAGTACGTTGTGCGCTTTGGTCTGCTCTTTGCCACGGTTTTGGTTGACCGCAAGTGCTCAGATTACTAATTACTGTGCTGTACTCATGTCATGTCATGTCAGATACAGGGGCTGCTGCATTCTGTATGTGACCCTGTTAAAAATGTAAAAGCCTTTATTAGGAGGCAGTCTGATTTATAAACCGTATACAGTAGCCTGCTGTCCATTTCACATCCTTATACAGTAGGCACGCTTAACTACACAATATAAACAATATAAACAAGATTTTTGAAGGCCAATGACATAACTTGTGCCTATACGTTAGTCTCTTTCTCTCTTTTTTGTTTTTGTTTCAGCTGCAATGCTAATGTTTAATGCAGTTACTTATGAGATAGCACTTTTATGCTTAAACGGACGCAAATTAGACCAATTCTGTCTATTCATACCACTGCATTTTTCATCAGTTGTCTTGAATGTCTGTGATTGTCTTGAGCGTCTCTGTTAAATTGCTGCTCCGAGGGCAGTTTAAATGCTATACATACAACCATGTTAATTTGCTGCTCTGAGGGCAGCTTTTGAATTCTGCTCTCAGGGCAGCTTAAATGCTATACATACAACAATGTTTATTTGCTGCTCTGGGGGCACCTTTTGAATTCTGCTCTGGGGGCAGGTTACTGTAAATGCTATACATACAGTAGGCTACATCCATGTTAATTTGCTGTTCTGAGTTCAGCATTTGAATTCTGCTCTGAGGGCAGCTTATGCTATACAGTAAATCCATAGTAATTTACTGCTCTGAGGGCAGCATTTTAATTCTGCTCTGAGGGCAGCTTAAATGCTGCTCTGAGGCTAGGACACAACTCGAATTAAAATAAATCCTTGATTAACAAATCCTTGATTAACACTAATTTATTAAATAATAATAAAGCTTTATTTAATCTTTCTTGGTGCAATTGGCCCTTGTCACTGAATATCTACAGCATGTATAGGTCACCTGTTAAAGAATGGGGAAATAAACACTATCTCGCCAAAGAATCTGAGCAGGAAACGGTAGCCACTAACAATCACCTTTTAGTCATGCTATAGGAATCTGTGCTGGAGGTTTACCTGTGATGAAGACAACAGCATACAGGTACGTACATATGTTGCATGCTGTTAACAACGATGCAATCTGAAACTTATTTTAATGAACAAATAATATACTGTAACTAGAAAACTGACTGCAGTGGTTGGGGGTGGACTCTGTGATAAATTTAGAATAGACCCTTTGCTATGTTTTCGTTCTTTGTGGTCACAAATGTGTCAAAAGTGAAGACGTTTACAAGAATACATTTGATGCCTGGAGTAAATTTACCTGCCATATGATGAAAACACTACTATATTTTATTGATAATTGATATAAGTTATACAAATCTGGTCAAGTACTGTATCACAATATACAGTATGCTATGGAAATAATGGAAAAAATCAATTGAGCTATAAATGTTCAGTCAGTTGGATAATTGTATTCTATGTTTTGTCCATTCGGTTTGGTTTCGTCTGTTATATTTTAACCTATTTTGTCTGTTCTGTTTCACTTATTCTGTTCTGCTCTGTTCTCTGTTTTGTTTTGTTTATTCTATATTCTCTCTCACTCTCTCTCTCACTCACTCACTCACTCACTCACTCACTCACTCACTCACTCACTCACTCACTCACTCCTCTAGTAGACAGTCCCCAGTGAGGGAAGATCCCATTTTTGGCTGTCAAGCAATGAGAGAGCCCCCTCTGCTGGTTATGAAACACCACTGGAAGATGTAGGAAGGTGTAGTTGTACTGGCTCGGAACCATAGCGGAAGTTTGTAAAACACAATATAATAAAGCCCTTTAACATTGTTTAGATTATTTGTTTTCATCTGATATTTATGTTTGTGTTTGATTAAAGATTCAATCATTTGAGAGCTACATTAGCCTAAACTGCACCAATGCCCTATAGCCTCTGTTGTCATTCTACACCTGAACAATGAATGGTCTCTCCTTCAAACAAGTTTACCTCCAGGTTGCTGATGTTACGGCCGACTGTTAGGGTCCAGATATCGTCATAGCATAAGCATAGCTGGCTCAGCTGACAACTGAACTGGGTGAGACAACAGATGCAATATGCTATGGATTTGTATTATGCTGTAGTCTTATCTGTTGTCATTATTGCACCATGGCAGACAGACGGACATACTATATAGACTGCATCCACTAAAATGTCAAGTAGATGATTTTACTGAAGGTGCATTCTACTTGGGAGCTCCCATACTCGCACCGTACGTGATGCGACCATTCCCAGATATTCTGTACCCCAGTCCCCCACAGCCAGGGTGTAGGAATAATTAGCTGCCTGAGCTGTTGTGTACATATAGTAATATTTAAGTCAATTTAACCAGTACAGTGGTTGCATTATTTTGTACACTGTCACAGTTACAAATTAATACAATTGCCGTGAAGAATGTACCCTGGTTTATGGGATTAATTTAGGCACTTTCAGAGTCCAATTTTGTGTAGACTAAAAAAATATAATAGCAGCCTCTCAGTTCTCTAACAATCAAATTCCATTTAAAGTCATTCAAAGAACGTCCCCACACAATTACTGTAGGCCTACAATTTCAATAAGAAGCTGTGCTGAATGTGGGGGGAAAAAGGAGACTGAGAAGAAAGGACAGCAATACAATAAAAGATGTATAATTTACATGTGTACTGTATGGCAAACATACAGTATGACACACAGTTATAGATTATCATAGACCTAATTGTGTGTGGTCTATGGTCTGGAACCATGCTATGACTAGTACTACCACCAATTATAATATAGAATTGTTGTGCAATTGTATTTTCATATAGAGTTAACTCCCTAATCCTAAATTGGATTGTTCTACAGTGGGTGTGAGGAAAGGAATTTAAGGCCATGTTTCTTCCCGTGAAGATTTCAGTGGACTCGATCACCAAGATGCCTTTTAGAGCATCTTGTCTATAGCAAACAGTTTGCTGCAAGTCATGCATCAAACAGCAGAATGTTTTTTGCACTATTGTTCTTTGCAAGTGTGAAAACATGGTGTGCGGCAGTGGCACAGAGTGCGTATGAGGAAGATCAGCCTTTGTTGACTTTTTGTGAAATGTTTTCCACAAGATTCTGGAAAATGTGTCACTGACACTGTACCCGTCTCGAGAGGTTTGAAGATGCATTGTGGCTTTGCTGTGAGAGAAGTTAGTTTGTTTTTATAAAAATGTTGACCTCTGTCTAAATGTGTTTTGTTTTTCCTGTTCTTTCTTAACCTATGCCATTCAGTTGGAACTTATGTTTGTGGAATAATGTCTTGCCAAATATGTTTCTAGTGTAGAAATTTAGGCTTGTGTAATTTGAGTATTTTCTTAATTATTTCTTTTTCCTTTTAGATTATTTTTGCTTTATTAGTTTTCCTCTGACTCTGGACCCCAGGCCTAATACTTGGTCAGCTCATTTTTTTCCCCTGACAATTTGTCCAGATTACAGTCACACCACAGAAGGACGGACAAAAGCAAAAAAATCTAGTACCACAGACGAAAAACAGTCTAAATCCAAATTACACACACACACACACACACACACACACACACACACACACACACACACACACACACACACACACACACACACACAGAGAATGTGTGTATTAAAGAAAATGTATTTACTTTGCACTTTGAGTAGGAGTATTTACTTACGTGTAATTAGTAGCCTACAGTATATACATTGTGATTGTCCACCAATGAATTCAACATGTCCTGATGAGAAGCCTTGATCGTGTTGTGTGAGCCTGCAGTGAGACTACACTCCCCAGAATGCTTTGTGAGGTGGCGGCAGGCAGCTGTGCGCTCGAGCTTGCTGCCCGCAGCAAAGTGCTCATAAACGTGCGAAACAAGGTAATGAGAGGAGAGCATTGACTTAAACATTTCCTCAGTCAGCTCCCTGCGATTCTGCGAATGATGCTCAAATCTATGGAGTAGCACAACAATGGCTGTCGAAGGTAAGGCTCATTCATTTAAGCGTTTCAACGGACATTGTCAGTTGTTTTTTTGGCGCTTTTATTAGGAGGTGTTATTGTATCATGAATGATGTGAAATAAATAAATAAACGGAGAGCTGCGGCTCAATAAAGACGCGCTGTGCACAATCAAGTCAGGCAGTCAGCATGGCTGTGATTGGATGATATGTTGCAGCCTAGTCTGCTCTCCGCGTTTAATAAGAATGGCCCTGGTCATTTTTATCACTGTGCAGTGCACCATTCATGTCTCTGTCTCATGATATGTGCTGCTGCTGCATGCATGTTAAATGCATTAATTGGCCGTACAGTACATGCCATAATACAGAAGATTGGTGTTGTTAACTCGGCTCAAGCGTCATAGTTTGTTTATTTGTGTGCGTCTGTGTTCAGAACGGAGTGGTTTGGCTAGATAGAATGAAGGGAAGACAATTTGCTTTAACAGGTGTGGCAGAGACAGTGTTGCAGCAGGTTCATATAAACGAGACGAGAGCAAAAACATTTAATTGCATTATGTCAAGTAGGCTATTAATGGTCTCTATAGTCTTCGTCTGTTTTTCATGAGGATTCCGTGGAGTCGTACGTGGTGAGACCAAAGCGCACGACTTCCGAGAGAAAAGAAAATAACGCACGTACTCGATCTGCAAGCTCACAACGCGCGGCAATGCAACGCTGTGTGAGCTTGTAGAACAGCTATTTACGAGCTTACGATAAACATCATTGTTTCCATTTGCAACACAGCGCAGTCTCTTTCTCTGAGTATTCAGTTTATTGGAGCATCAGTCAGGGTCGGATACGTCTCGCAGCAGGTGGCATGGACAAAAAGTCACACTGTTGTGTTGTCAACAACAATTCTCGTAAAGGACATTAATGATCAATAGGCGCCTATTATTGCTGCTGATTGAAAAGTGTCTACTCCTGTGCTGTCAAACAGTGTCAGACACTTCTCCCTAGTGTTCCGGGATGATGGGCCAGTCCCCTCACCTTGTCGGAGGCATCTTGTGGATTCAAAATCCAATGAGAGGTAGGCTATGTGAACTTTAGTGGTTCTGTGTTTGTACATTCCCTAAAACTGGCTTTTCGTTCTTTGTTTTTGGTTTGCTCAGGAGTCATGGTACGTTTGGTATGTGACAGTTGACAGCCCTATTACTCTCTCTGGCTGACAATGATGCTTTATTTGTCCAGTCTTTGTAGCCCTTAAACTGTACGATGCTATCAGTTTCATTTGAACCTGTCTCTCCTGTTCCTATTTTTTTGTTAGAAGTTCAAGTGAGCCTGCTATTTACCAGTTAAATATTTACATGCACTGATTGGAGGCTTGCAAAGGTAGATGGAATGTCGAGATGCATACACTGCTCTCTTTGCTCTCTTTCTTCTAAAATCCTCAGTGTTTTAACTCTGTGTAAAAACTGACCCATAATGGTCCCGTAGAGCAGTGGTTCCCAAACTTTTTCCTGTCAAGGACCCCCAAATCGACACTCATTAGCCTGCAGACCCCCATTAGAAAATATATGCCAAGGACCCCCAAAAGATAAGATAAGTGATTTTCAACACCCATGCAGGTTTGACCTGAATTAGGCTATGGCTCCCATTTAATGAAATTTCTATCTCTGCGACTATCTATATTGTAAAATCAATGTTCATGTAAATGAGAGTGTACAAATGGACCTGTTGGGTTCCATTTGTACACTCTCAGTTACAGACCCATAAGGGTCCATTTGGTTCCAAACTATAATTTAGCTGGGGACCCCCTGGAACTCTCTCTGACCCCTGGGGGTCCCCAGACCCCACTTTGGGAACCACTGCCGTAGAGCAGTGGTTTTCAACCAGGGCCGGTTGTAGCCTGGCCCACTAGGGTGGGCAGGACGAATATATGGGCCTAATGGGGGGGCATCCCTGCACGTTCCGCATAGCGTAATAACCCCCCGAAATGCATAGAAAACTATGCAATCATCATATCAATCTTCTCCTTCTTTAAACAACAGTAGGCCTAACGGCCAAGCTACATGTGTGCGTTTGACGTAAGCGCACTGCGTGCACAAAGTATGCGTGCGAAAGGCCCCGGCTACACCAGATCTGTGGTGCGCGGCAGATTTGTGCGGGACCTTCCGGGAGGATATATAGATACGCGCGCATGGGGGCATACGCACGTAATTTTTTTTGAACCGATCCTATTTTTAGAGCACGCAGTATCCGTGCGTCTGGTGTAGCTGGTATCATTGACATATATTGGTCCTATCCAAACGCACTGTACGCGTGCAGTAAACGCATACATATTCTCCATAACATTTGATTGATTTTATTGAGTCTGAGGTCTGAGTCTGAGTGCCTCAGTGAGGTGCATAAAGTTCATGCTACCATGCAAGGCCAAAACAAACTTATTATGGAATACTGTAATCAAGTAATTGTTGTTTTTTATTGACGGTCTTACGGCAAACTGTGAATATCAGCAGTCAAAGTATTTGTATTGCAGTTGATTGAAGTACATTGTAGTAAATTTGTCCGACAGCAACAGTTCCCTATAAGATGATCGTCTGAGCCAGTATATATAAATTTGTCCGACAGCAACAGTTCCCTAAAAGATCATCGTTGTGCTAGTATATATTAATCTGTCCGACAGCAACACAGTTCCCTAAAAGATGATCGTCCGTGCCAGTATATATTAATCTGTCCGACAGCAACACAGTTCCCTAAAAGACGTCCTACGTCTCACCAGGTCCACTCCTGCTCTCACCAGGCCCAGGACCTGTGCGTTGCACCAGACTCCCAGCACCAGGCACTTCATTCAGGAGTGGTGGATTATAATGGCCCTCCTAAAGGCCTCACCGAGGTTTGTTGGGCTCACGGAGGACACAGGCTGGGGCGCTAACCCATACTGCTCACCCGGTTGCCGTCTACATTTATTTTTATAATCTATCCAAGACAGTGAAGTCTATGCTGTAGTAGTGCACTGGTTCACAAACACTGCGTCGGGACCCATGTGTGGGTCAATTTCTGTACATATTGTTTTTAATTATTATATCAAAACATTTTCAAAAAACATTCCCAAAAAGCAAAGTTTTCCATGAATTAAAACCAAGTTCAAAGATTATTTTCAGTAATTTCATGGAGAAATCAAATCAATTTGAAAACAAATGTTAAGTAGTGAAAACAAAAAAAAAACAAGTGAAAACAAGCTCACAACGTGGTGTGAAGCATCACGTTGTGTTTGTAGATCTGCTATTTCCAATAGTTTGGGTCAAGGGCAAACATCTAATCTCTCTTTCTGGTCTCGGCCTGAAACGTTTGGGAACCACTGCTGTAGTGTCCTTTGTGCAGCCTGTGGCCTGGAGTTTTTTTTTTAATGTTGCTTTGCAAACATACAATACTGTATTTTATGTTGCAAACATACAATACTGTATTGTATGTTGCAAACATACCGTACAATACAATGTTGCTTTGCAAACATACAAACGTACAACAGTGCAGCGTTGAGTCAATCATGCAGATTTAGAGAACAATTCAGTGAATTGCAATACGATTCACTGCATCTTTGACAAAAATGGATGAGATGTGCCATTATCCACTGAAGCTGCAATAGTTAAGTGTAATGGCATCTGCCATGGATGAGCACAGAGTGCAGAAAAACTGCCTTTCCAAAGCGACAAGGCCAGATCATATTTTATCAGAATAGCCTAAAGCATTTGTGTAATGCATGGTAGTTGGAATAGGACACCTTGAAAAGTCTGTTCTTGTCAGGGAGTGAGGGGGCATGCCTCAGAGAGAAACTGACACATTGACCTGAGCTGACATGCAGTTAGTATAATATTTAATTTTCCCCTTTTTTGGAACTATAGTGTTACCAATGCATGGAGCAGCCTCGTGTTTTTTGTGCTTTGCTTTTCTACTAGGGATGGTCCGGGATATTTTGGGACCGATCCCGATCACCATTTTGTTTTTCTCATGATCGGCAGATACCGACACCGATCTTGTGCGTAAGGGGAACATTTTGAATATTTCCATAGTTTATGTCAAACCCATGTCAAAACTTTTCCTGTGTATAGGGAGGAAGAGGAGAATGTTTAGGCCTGTCAGAAAGATGCAACATTATATTATACTATCTGATTGACATTTATACCACTTAAATGGTGTAAAAGATCGGTTTCTACAGATAGGGTAAATTGCCGATCACCGATTGAGTCATTTGGAGTGAATATCGGCTGATCACCGATCGGTGGCCGATTATCGGAGCATCTCTATTTTCTACAATGTAAAATCCTCAGTATTGTACTTGTGTATAAATGCGTGTATACATAAAAAACTTTAAGTGTGTATAAATATGTATACAGTCTCGGTTAAATTAAATCTGCAATCTCTAAGTTTCATGTCCTGTGTGTGTAGTTTGGTCTCCCATGATGTGTGGGAGACCAAACTTGCTGCTCTGTCAAATAGGCATCCCTGCTTTTCCAGGGGAGATATTGTGCTTGTGAGTTTCGGGCAGTGCTACCTTTTCAAGTCGTCGTGCTAGTTTAAGTTGCAGAAACAGTGTAAATTGATAGGCATTACTGTAAATGTGCCAGAGTTTCATTATAATTATTGTTCCTATTTACAGTATAGACTGCGCATGATAAATTATAGGCCTCATTAGATTTAAATTCTTCAAGACTGCAGCATTTTGCGGCTGTGCTTTTATTGACCATATGAAATGTCATAAAACTTTTAATTCTGCAGTGTCACTGTCACTGTTTCTCGATGTACCATTCTACCAGCCCCTACGTATAAGACAGTGAATATAGGGCAAGTGCATGAATCATTAATAACGTATGAGAAGACAATTAAGCCTACCTCTTCAGAGTCCTGCAGCTTTGTGGCAGCATTTGCATTTGTCATGATGTGAGCATTAGAGTATTTTGAAGTTCACCGCTGCTAAATGTAAAGCGTGGGTTTGAAGGGGTCTGTGTGCCTGTCTTCAGGCAGCCCCATGAGAGTGTGTTCTGGGTTAAGCAAGGCTCACATTGCTAGAATTTTGGGATGATGTACCCCCGATTCAGTTAACTTTGAACTTACATCATACCGCAGCCTCCGCTGTAGGCTACTGGTGTGTACTTGTAAAATGGTGGGTGAGTTGTTTTGAGCAACACAACCTCTGTCAAAACGAGGGCCTTGGCTTGTGAACTGCAACATGATGTGTGTCAAATTGCAAAAAAGGCAAAGAAGTTTAGGGATAAGGGGTAAGGCACTGGTGCAAAGAGGGCCCATAGACCCATAGACGCAATAGCATATTGCGATTTTGTAATAATCCAAATCTACAAAGTAACTACTAACTAAAGTTTTCAAATAATTGTAGTGGAGTGAAAGTACAATATTTGTCTCTGAGATGTAGTGGAGCAGAAGTAAAAGTATTGGAAATTGGAATTACTCAAGTAAAGTACAAATACCTCAAAATTGTACTTAAGTACAGTACTTAAGCAAATGTAGTTAGTTACTTTCCACCACTGCCCCAGTGTCCATGCTAGTTTAGCTGGCCTGACTGACTGGCCGCTTGGGAGGGGAGAGGCAGGGAAGGACCCAGGGCCTGGGCCTGACTGACTGTCCGCCTGGGAGGAAGGACCCAGGGCCTCGGCTATAGTTCAGCTGGCCTGACTGACTGTCCTCTTGGGAGGGGAGAGGCAGGGAAGGACCCTCCCAGGGCCTGGGCTGATGATGAACATGTCAGGCTATTTTGTTGTCCAGCAAGTTGGTTTCTTTCACTTCATTTAACCCAGGCTTTGCAGGGAATATAGAGTCATATCTTCCCCACAGCACCAAGTGTGCTGTTCTCTAGTCCATGCTCTTTGAGCTTTACGTAACATTTTGCCTGCCAGTTGGTTTAGTCCGGTATGATAGAAGATGTGTGCTGCTTAAGCCATTAAAAATCACACCCGTGTGAACTGAGTGGTGCAACTCCCCTCTCCCCTGAAAATGGTGTGTGATGTTGAGGTATAAAATAAAGGATAACCGGTTTTTGATGCATGCGCTGTAACCCCAGGGGACAGCCACGTGTCCCCTTACCCCACTTTGAGAACCACAGCTGTGTCCAGGTGCTTGACAAAGGGCAGGTCAACAATAAATAAATAAAAAGTTCACACACCGGTTATCAACATCACTTATTTACTGATGCTTAACGTCTATCACAAGATCATCACCAAGAATTAACAACAAAATCAAACTTGTTTGAAGTGAGGGGCGCTCTTATTATACATCATCACATTCCGTGCTCAGCCAATCAAATGATCACATTCTGTGGTACAAACGCAATGCTGTGCATAAAAATGATGCGTAGCTTGCAACGTTGGTTCAGTCAGCAGGCTGTAATGGATAATAAGCTGCATTACTACTGTATGTGGGTACGTATATACAGTGTTATGCCAGACCCATACATCATACGCTGACGTGGCAATCAGCTGACCAATTTGGCAAGGTATTTAAGCCCACTTATAGTAAATCTGTGTTCTTCCTGCGTACCTTTCTACCTTCAACCCATCTCCTCGGAGTCGGGTTGTTTGCTAAAGCAGCCCAAAAGCTGTTGGTAAAATCCATCAAAGACTAAAACGCCACCCTAGCACCACCGATGTGGGCTCTGCTATTCCCCATGGGGGGGTGGGGTTGCTTAATGTTTAATGGCTGTCTAATTGTGCTGAGCACGGAGACAAAAAATGAGTGAGGTGAGGGGCGCTCTTATCATCATGCATCATCTCATTCATTTCTGGCCAATCACAATTTATATCTACTATATTTATATCTATATTATATCCACACTTCTCATTCTATAATAAAATATTGGTTCAATCTATTTGTGAGTTATCTGACTGAACTAAAATTCCTGATGAAGATCTTGTGATCATCATTGCTTTTCAAACCATAGCTTAACTGCCACAGCTTCACTGCTTGTCAACCGTGGCAGGGTGACGTGCAGTTACAGGTAACGTCACTCATCAGGACTGCAGCTGCTCTGTAGACGTGTACCAATGGAACAACCCAAGTGGGACACACACCACTGCACAGCAGACGGCAGATATAGAATATGCCTTCTTGTGCATTTGAAATACCCTAGAAAATGTTGGGTGGAATATCTTTCGTGTGACTTTTATGCTTTCCATCTTTGAAGATGTCGGCAGATATATGCAGTCCTGTGATAGATTCTTATGGTTGTGGAACAGGAATAGAATGTAACTTTTAGGCTTTGATTGAATCAGTGTCTAGGTTGTGAGGGGAATGGGGAAGTATGGTTGGCCAGGGTGGGTACCTCTGGGAATACGCAAGTGTCGATTAGTGTGATATAAAGCTACTGTAAAAAACATTGTTTCTATATTTACCATATGAATCGTCAGCACCTGCGTCAGTGCTCGATATGAATTAAGTTTACACTCCACTCAAAATATATTCATACTGTGGTAGTATCGCAAGGATGAAACCGAACGGGGTGTCTACTGTATATTTAGACCTGATGAACAAGCATTTGAGGCCAGGGAAAGCTGCAAAAATAAGCCACTTCCAGTGCCCTTCACAGTATTAGGCCAGTAATTTGAACTCTGTCCAATTTCTTGACAGGAATTTATTGACAAAGTATCTCATAACATGTCTACAGTGGATTTTTTATGAAACAAACACTTTTAGCTTTTTTTTACAGCTGCAATGTTGGTGAGTTTGACGTTTAATACAATCAGATAGGACTTTTCTGTTTGGATGTATGGGCTGTAAAATGGCAAATTGCGGCTAGTTGCCACCCTGCCATTAACCTAACTAGAGTGGTGCCCGTTGGAGCCCTTTATGCCCATATATGGAGTGCTTTGTCAGGCATGCCCAAATATGGAGTCTAGAACGTCAGAATGATGTCAGAAGTCTGTGGGACGAACCCTTAGGCCCTGTAGGTGTGTGGAACGTGTGTGTTGAATTTGAAGTCGGTGGGGCAAACGGTTCTTGAGTTACGTGGATTTCAGACACACACACACAGAGACTTGGATGGCAAGATGGCTGCGGTCTGCATAAAGTACATTTTATTCAGAACATGGCATTGCAAGCACCCATGTCCCTGATGGCCATGAATTTCAATGAACTCTGTACCGCTGACTGATTAAGGCCACTGAAGTGCGACGGTTGGTTGTCACTGATATTACAGTGGCTGTGGAAGGAAGAGAAGGGGTCAATGTCAGGTGAAGTCAGTCGTGAGTGCCTTTTATAACGGCTTTAAAAAGGGATAGTTCACAATATTTTTACTTAAGTTGTATGAAATACTTGCCATTAATATAGTGGTTGCAAGTTGCAACTGTATTAATTGAGTTCTGCTTTGGTTTTTGCTAAACACATTACTCATTAACAGATCTTTGTCACACAAGTCTCTTTATATTCATGTGATCAAGATGGATCCTTCCCATTTTTCATATTCCATCCTGATCCTCGTTTTGAATTTGAACAAAATGCCTCAAATCATGAACGTCCAATTGCCGTGAAACTCTGCACAAACACATTCCAATTGGAATGGAAGAATGCCACCCTTTTCACATTGGCCTATTATAGTGCCACCAATAGGACAATTTTTGCAATCTTTTTCTTACATTACTCCTACAGATTCTGTCTAAACATCACGCTCTATAGTCATGTGCTCAAGACGGATCTGTCCTATTCTTTTCATATTTCATCAACCTTGCTGGCCCACAATGACCTACCTGATCGTGTGGAGACCTGTGCTCTGAGGAGCACTTTTTCACTTGAATCTGTATCCTGACTTCTGAGTTCTTTATCCTGATTGGATAAAATGTGTCCCGACCTGATGAAAAGACAGACAAAAAAAACAATACGAAAACCAAATCAAGGCTGCATTATTCATATTACAAGATACATGCATTGAAATCCTCATACATTATCGCTAGGCTGAAAGAAGAGATCCCACTTTTCCCACTTTTTATAGAACTTATCCTCTTAAGTCTAAGTATGAATGTTAGTTTTTTCCATAAGTTCCTCAGTAATGTCCATCCAATGTTCTTTCGTTGGTGGGTCCTGTTGGTACCAGTGTCGTGTGATCGCTTTCTTACTTGTTGCTAAGAGGATCTTGATTAAATATTAACATGTATTAGAAACTCTTCAGGTATATTTCCCAGCAATAAAAAGGAACAAGTCTGAGGTATCTTAAAACACAGAATGGTCTCCAAGGTGGAGTGGATATCCTGCCAGTATTTCTGAATTTTAGGACAAGTCCAGAATATATGAACGTGGCCCGCCTCCTTGTGGCCACACTGTCTCCAGCATGGCTGTTAATGCATTTTTTTTTAAATAAACAGCTGGAGAGACATGGATACTCCTGTTACCTATCAGAATATAGAGTTATTTAACACTTCCACATCTCATTCTATCAGAATATATAGTTATTTAACACTTCCACATCTCATTCTAAGGTATGGGAGAACAAACATTCTTGCCATTGTACCGAGAGTGATACTAGTCACTTACTGACAAAGTCTGTGACGAATGGTATTATCGTACTTTGAAAAGGTAAAGGGTGATGCCAGATGTAGTGAACTTGACAAAGTACTCCCACTGTACCCCATGCCGTTCCATTTCTGCTGCAATAGATCCTGGCACTTTGAGGTATCGCAAATTGAGTTGAATTGTGTTTTTTGTGAAATATTTATAGCCTTTCCTCATTCTCCAAATGACGACAGTTCTATTTTTATTGTGCATACACTCTGCCTTTGATGCAGGAAGCGTTAGTAACTATGTGTGGGTTCTGTGCTCCCTGGTGGACCAGAGTGTACAGTAGTTAAATTTAGCTCAGTCACACTTGGTTCTGTTAAAAAGTGGGTCATATTTCTCTCTCTACTGTACAGATTCTTTCCCATTTTCTCCAGATGTTCTTTTGTTACTTGCTTCTGTCCCACCTCCCTTTCTCTTCCTCTCCATCTCATTTTTCTCTCATTTTCAGTCCACGTCTCCAATTCTCCATCCATTATCTGTCTCTCTTTCCCTCATATACGTTAAGTTAAGTTGGTGTCCATCAGATTATCACTTATAATAACTATAAATAGCAAACAATTTCATGTAAATTACATTGGACATGATAAACTCATTCAAACGTGGGAGACAATTACTAGAATTCTGTTACATAGAGTTAGTATAGAGTATATGTTACAGCCATAATCCCCTTTTTATATGATTTTATTTGAACACTTGCTACCAACTTGCTAGACTCTTATGTGGCCCAGGAACCTCCAGGTTCTTTGAGGGAGTGCTAGGGGTCCTCTTAATAAACGATTGATAGTTAAATAGGAACCAAATGGGCCCTTGCAAGTCTGTAAACAAGAGTTCATACATGGAACCAAATGGAACCATAAAAGTAAAAAAAAAAAAAGTTAAAAACACTGAGGTCTTAGTATAGATTGAGGTTCATGGGATAAAAATTGTATCAATTGGGTGTCCATTAACTAATGTTTTTAAATGTAAATAAAATTAGTATTAAATGAACGGGAAAAGTATTTACCATTTACTGTGTTTAAGGAGCTGGAGAGATGGAGACAGTACAGCAATGATTGCTATCCGTAATCAAAATACATACAGTATAATACAGTTGAGTCATATACTGTTAAGAAAGCAAGGGGAAAACTGTGTCACTTAACCATGTGAATGTTAAATGGTGACTATAAAGATCATTGGCATATATTTTAGTATGGAGTACTAGAGAGACATAATGTGTGTTTGGGTAACAAAGTTGTTGTCCTAATTTATCTCTGTGCCACAGAGACACAAGCACCTGACTTGTGTAGTTTTGCTATTTTGCTGACATAGCTTTGTGGTCTCATTTATCTGCAAAGAAAGCTGATATAATGATATTGTGCACACAGTGTCACAGATAATATGGATAGCTATAACATGTGGCAGATAAAGTTAACTCACTCTGCATCTTAGAGAGAAGAATCACCCACATAGGAAATTCACACACAGACAAATGAGCTTAACTTAGCTTGGGAAAAGCGCCCACGTTTAATCTCATGTTGTTTCTCGCTGTAAGCAAAATAGGATGAAATATATCTTAATTAATTTCCCTCTGTCTCCCTGGCTTTGAAAGCAATTTTTTTAGAGAAGCATCTTGAGGCAGACTCCTGTGAGGCACTATAGGCCTCTACTGTAGAGTTGCTGCCCTGTGCAAAATGGCAACATGAAACGGCAAACAATGGAGCGTGTGTGTGGCCTGCGATTGCGAACTACTACAGTAGTCTCCAGGCAGTAATACACTCAAGAGGTTAACTTAAAGGGCCACTTCATCCCTTTTGCAACCAGAGCTTATTTTAATGATGTTTATTGTTTAGTACACAATCACTTTCCTGGGGAGTTTTAATGTGTGTGTAGTATAATGTATAATTTGTCAGGTGAAACCTGGACCTATTTTCGTTCAGGTTGGCTTTTACGACCTAGTCATGATTGGCTGCCCCGAGTCTGAACCCATACTCTGAAACTCTGCTTAAGCCAATGGGAGTGCCTCCTAAGCCCTGAAAGACGTAGTGACGAAGTGTTAGCCCAGAACCAGACTCAGTATAACTAACTAACGGTAAAGATACCAAGGATTGGTCAGTGACGTCACTGTTATGCTACATAATACGGAAGTAACACGGACTCAAAGCCATTTATAAACCACAGTCAGTGACGCGTCGCTGACGAATCCTTGGAATTTTCATTCGACCGGACAGAGTCGACTTTTCAACGCTGTTTGGAAAATCCTGTTGACGGCCGGGGAAACTTTCCCATTTACTTTATGCATGCGCATACCCTCTATAACCACCCCAATTCTTTGGGGGGTGCAGACTGAATCAGTAGACCGCCAATTGATCAGCTGCTTGAAATGTCACATGCAGTACAACAGCATGTGACATTTCAAGCAGCTGATCTCCCACACAGAGCAGCACATGCATGTTAAAGGGCCATTGCACCGCTGGAACAAACTGCAGTCCCTCAATGTTAATAGTATTTGTAGTAGATAACAGTAGCACAATTTGAAATTTGCACCCTATGGCCAGAAAATGACTGAAGTCTGTGTGTTTGACTATGGTTTGACTGGATTGCTTGTTTGATATCTAAACAAGAATGACACGCGTATCATTAACTGCCAGGTGAAAGAAGCGCTCTCCTTTGTGCATCTGTCCCCCGTTTTGTTTTTCCTGACTATTATTATTTTTTATGTGTATGAAGTGACGGGTAGTGTGTCGTCGTCGTCCCGTCCCCCCGAGAGGATGAAATAGGGCCTTAGTCCTACTCCTCCTCCTCCCAGCCAACACTCCCCACTGACAGGTAGTTACCCCCCCCCCAAGAGAGTATAGGGCCTTAGTCCTACTCCTCCTCCTCCCAGCCAACACTCCCCACTGACAGGTAGTTACTCCATGCCCTTTTACATCAAAAGGGCATGTGAGCTCAAACCCACAATTCAACATTTTTGTTTTAAGATGTTGATATTAATTTTGTATTCATAATTAGGACCCCAAATCACACCTTAGAAAGCATGAGTGTCTATTTCAAACAAAATGTTTTTTGACTGGGGGGTCATATTCTGACAGCAGGAATTGCCTGTCATAATTTGAGCTCCAGCAGCGTAACAACAACAACAAGCTGCAGACATTTTTGTCAAGCTTGTGCTAATGAAACAAAGCACTACACAGTACAGGATTATTATTTAATGTCAAAACATTCAAGTATCCGAAGATGATGTAACCCAAGTACAGTAATGCGTCACTGTTTAACTAATGTTTTTCACATGTCCAAAGTCACTTCTGAAAAAGACATAGGCCTAACCTTTTTTTATCAGACTATCATTGTTGATATATGGTACCGCCATTTAGGTCAATGATATAACATTATGTTGTGAGATAATAATATAGCAGCGGGTAGGCTAGGGCCAGTCAACAGTCTTCCGTGGGTTAGGTTTTGATACGATGCCGCGTATGATGATTCTTAAACCATATCTGCACCATAAAGCAGTGGTCCTCAAAGTGGGAATTAATTCTAAGAGTTGTCTGACTGAAATGCCTTTATTGTAATGGCATGGTCATTAGACACAGAGGCATTTAAGCCTTCTTCAAGCGTTTAGGATAAATAATCCAGATACTGTAGGCAGAAAATGATGAAGTACATGATTTGTCATATTGTTCATCACTGAGAATCATTTCGGAGAGTAGTGTGTCATCCAAATGTTGTTGTAGTTTCAGCCATACGTTATGTCACACACACTCATTTGTATGAATACCAAACGACTCGCCCCTTTAACAACTCGCCCGGTATTCCTAAAGTAACCTAAGTATATTATGCTAAAACGGTTAAACCTAACCTTATTCCTAACCTTAACCTCAGTAAAACTATGCCTAAACCTAACCCTATACCTAAACTTAACCCCAATTTAACTTTGCCTAACCCTAAACTCGGTGCTTAATTTCAGCCGGAGCTTGGCTGAAATTATTCCTAAAAAGGCCTCCACCCACACTGCGCAAAGAACTAGAACGTATAGCTACGTTCTTTGTGCAGGGCGGGCGCCGGGCGCAACTACGTTCTTTGCGCAGTGAGTGTACGCTGCTCATAAAGGTGGAATCTTTCGTCAATAGCGTACCTTAGTGATCAGAATTGGAAACATGCCTGTGGCGTGGAAGTCATTATGGCCCCCCTTTCAAAGTATTTTTGCTTGGTTGTAATCGGTTCAGATGGGAGAGTTTATTTTTAGACAACACGGAATCTATCTGTCATCATGAAGCGACTTTATAAGAAATATACTGCTGATCGGTCCATTGATTTGTGAGATTAGCCACAGACAGACCCTCTTTCAGATGGCTTGCCTCCTATGAGGCACGCTGTAAAAACAACTCCTTAAATAAATAAAAAAGAGGGGACAGATTTCCATGTAAACCTCCAAAGCTGCTGTTCTTGCATATCAAAAGAGCAAGTGTCATTTTGCTGATGCCCTTCCATGTTCCCTGCCAGACGTCCACTTCAGAACCCCCGAGGGCTGAGCTGGGGGAACAAACGCACCCATGTCCTTTTCGTTGTGAATCATGATTAGTGTCACCTTTTGGCTAAATATCCCATAAACTCATGGTGGAACAGTTGTGTGACAAAGATTTAAAGCAGTGCCTAAAAATGGTAATTGATAATAATAATAAAAACATTTTTACAAAGTGCTTCACATACTGTACAATACATAAACAGGCAATTCAAATCAGCAATGGAAATTAACAAAAGCAAAAGATCAATACAAAAATAATGAAAAATAAGATGATAAAGAGAAAGCAGAAACTAGATGTTCATTCAAACTAATTAAAAGCTTTTCTATAATGAGTTTTTTAAAGTCTTTTAAAAGTGGACACCCCTGTCACCTTCCGTCACCAGTTTTGTGTTGGGGGGGGGGGGGGGGGGGGACACAGGACAACAACAAGTAAAACGTTGTCTGCTGATCTAAGATTAGTCAAGATAGTTATGTTGGTAAATAAGGCTATGGGCATGTGATGAATAAATTGTTGCCTGGCTTTTGTTGTTAGCCAACCTCGGTCATGGCTGTATTACATATGCATTCATTTGGATACACAAACTCAGGGAATCTACGAATAATCCCATGCAGGAGACAATCTCCCTCGGTCGATCTACCAATATATTGATGGATCGCTGCAATTCCCTTCTTTCACTGCCCAATGCAGAAACATTCTGGTGAGTACAGACTACAGGCCACAATGTATACCCTCTCTCCTTTGCACCTGATAAAACCTGGTCAAGAGTAGATAATCCCACTGTATAATCTTGCTGGGACAAAGGAAATTGAGATGAAAACAAATAAACCCCAACATAATTTTGTATGCTGATCACATACTTCGCATAATGGCCCCCTGAAAACTGGGCCATTATCTTCCAAATGCTGAGAGATGGCGGTGCCTGTGTGTTCGGAACCATATCATCACTCTGGCCCAAGCCATCAATCTGTCTCCCACCAAAGATGGTGAATAGCGCTGCAGTAAGTAATAGTACATGTGTAACGTTCAGTAATACATCCATGTGTAACGTTCAGTAATACATCCATGTGTAACGTTCAGTAATACATCCATGTGTAACGTTCATTCAGTTTCTCTCCCTTTTTTCCTCTGTATTTACGCCGTCTCACTGAGGTATGGAGAAAAAAAGGCCATGGGAGGAGGGAGGGAGACTTTCTTCCTCATCTGATGTGTTCCTCTTGCAATGCACGTACGCGCGGCGCATGTCAGGAAGAAGGAGGGAAGGATGAATGTAATGCTGCTATTTATAGCAACTGTTGCTAAAAAAGAAAAAAAAAGCATTCCTATCTCCTAGCCCCCAGCAAACCCCATGTTGCCCCTTCCCCTTCCATTCATCAAGCAAGAGAGAGGACTGAACCTGTCTTTCCCCTGTCGGTCTGCCCTTGCGCCCTCGTCTTCTTTAATCACAATCTCTCTGTCTCCCTTCATAACATCCCAGTGCATTGTGTTGTCTTGTTAGAGGATGTATAATTCATTTCTCCTCCAGAGTGGCTGCACAGTGCACACCACCAGTCATGCGTTGAGTTAGGGAGATGCCAGGAGGATGAGGAGTGGAGAGAGAGTGAGGGAGCAATGCTTTCGTGCCGTGCATCTCAAGTTGCCTTTGGTCCGTTGAAACATGGCCTACTCATGCGCATTTTCCTATATAACTCAATAATTCTCACAGACTCTCAGAGGCCCTTGTGTAATTTAAACGAGGCACATTCTCCTGTGAAGTCATGCTAGTTTTTTTTACTGTGAGAGATACAAATGTAGTTGAGGGAAATGAACGCAGAGGATTGCACTGTGCAGGAAGTTGTTCATCTGAATTGTTTAGGGACAGAGATGGTTCAGGGGAAACCGGTTTGAGAAAGCAGAGCTGGAAGGGATTTGGAGACATGGGTTTTGTTTTCACATTTCAAGGAGTGACTCTGCCTGGCATTCTTTCATGTGTTGAGGTCTTTTGAGGAAGAAGCTTTTGCTACCTAAGTTTCTTCAGTCAATTTTCCATTTCTCAGTTGGTCTATTCAAAAGTCTTTACCACCTAAACTGGCCCGTGAGGATATAGCAAAAATAGGCCCCCAAATAATTGACAAAACACTAAGATTGTAATGATATAACATTAATTTAAAACTAAGTGGTATTTTTGTTTTCTTTTAAACCTTGAAAAAAAAGAGTGATACCGGTAAACGTGAACTTAAAGTATGCTACGTTCAGTACCCTTTCCATTTATCCATTTATCAAAACTGGAACACGATTGATCATTAAATTAAACACATGCTCTGAAAGTGCATGTGGTGTGGCCCACCCATCTGACCCTTTTGCCGAAAACGGCTGATCTACAACAAGTTCACAAGGTGTTGTGTTTTGACACACTACATTGATTCAGAATATATTGAGACAAAACTAATCAATGCTAGACATTAGGACAAGATTACCCCCCTCCCACACACACACACACACACACACACACACACACACACACCTAC
Organism: Protomyctophum bolini; assembly: GCF_963924005.1. NCBI lineage: Eukaryota > Metazoa > Chordata > Actinopteri > Myctophiformes > Myctophidae > Protomyctophum > Protomyctophum bolini. Next base: position 30,598,224 of record NC_137878.1, read on the forward strand.
CTTCATACTGTCTTTCATCTGGAACAGTTTTGAAGTTATTGTTTACAAACCGTTTTTAATTATGTCAGGCTTGCGGTCAGTAATTGCCCAGCAACGGTGGCCTGTAACGAGCCCTTGAGTTGGGCTGTGCTCCAAGGCTGTGTGTGTATGCGGCCTGCCAGTGCGGCGTGGCTGATTTATGGATCATCTTTTTCATCTATATGCCATTGCCAGAATCCTCACGGAAATTAATGCAACCAGACATCCTCACGTTTATGCAGCCGAGACGTTTATTAAATCAGATGGTTTACTCAGCTCATTGTCCTCCCCAGAAATAGCCATTGGTCATTATGAATGTAAGTACAATTTGTGTGTGCGTGTGTGTGTGCAACCTGTTTAAAGTAGCTATTACAGTAGCTGGCAAAAATGTGCAGCCCAAAAATGTGCAGCCTTTCAAAAATCTTACGTTGACCCCTACATTGCAGTACACCATAAAATCTGTAGTGATCATTTAACTCCAAGTGGACCCTTAACGGCTCCATTTGGTTCCATTTACCCTCTCTGAGTGAGGAGCTGCAGTCTTTTCCTGCAAAAGAGCTGATTGTTTGATGATGGAACGATGTTTCTTTCACTTTCACCTGGCAGCTCCCTGCTGCTAACATCCTGTTCTCTCCTCCATATCACGACCGGAGCTAAAACAAGGCCTAAAAATAGGTGCCTGTAAATCATCAAAAGAGTACGTGTGTAACAACCTTGCATGTCAGCATTGCACAAAGCACATCAAAGAGCTGTGAGAAGTGAGAAGTGACTTCCAAAGTGATGAAACCTTGTACAGTATGATGAAAACCTGATGTGTGAGTTTTTTTTATCCTGGATCTCGTATAAAGGCTTGCTACAATTGTCTGCTCTGCTACAACATCATCTCTGCTCACTGCTGGGCTTGTTCATCGTTTTGATTCACTTGACTGAAGCTGTCTTGCATTAATTACATTTTGACCTGAGATCAGATTCGAAAAATGTCTTCTACATCCTGACAGTTTTCTGAAAAAGCTGTTTCTATGTCAGTCGTTCTTCGATTTTTCAAAAATAGCAGACTGTAAAAATCTCAATCTCAATCAAAATGTATTTTCTTCAAAGGTTTCCAAAAAATAAGGTTCAAAATAATTTCTCAGGAAAAATACTTCTTTCACAAAAACAAAATATAACTTCCAAAATAAATGAAAATAATTACATGATATGCTTAAATTCAAGCACCCAGTCTGGACATTACAAGTCCTAACACTGTACTAGGGCAGAGCTTCCCGCATGGTGCCCCTTCAATCTCCCTCCATCTCTCACAATGGACTGACATCAATTCAAACCCAGGCCTCTGACTAGTGGCCCATACCATCTGTCTAGAGACAGGTTTCCCCAAAGCATTCACTTACAAATCTAGTGAACATGTAACACAGAAAACATTTCCCAACCTTTACAGTATACTTGTCAATACTAAAGTAATTAACAAACCAGGTTTTAAACAACCCGTCTCGTTGCAATCATACTAAATAGTATGTATTGCCAGACACCTGCACCCCTGCAACATGGTGCAACCCAATTTGAATCCTCCACCTATAAAAGGAGCAGTGGATGCAGTAGTGACTCTTTTTTGTAACTTTAACCAGGAAATGAGGATGGTGTGAGTAGTGGGTGTTAGCAAACTGTGTGATAATGACTGAATACTGACATGTGGTAATGTGGAGTATGAAATGAGGTTATGCTAAACAGAAAATGAAAAAACATTAAACATGTGTGGCTCAAGAGGAAAAGTGAGAAACCATTCTGTCTTTATCACACAGACCTACAAGCTTGTAGCGCGCCACTCGGTGGCGTGCCGTGCTATGAGCTTGTAGATCTGCTATTTTTCAATAGCTATAGCACAACATGATGCTAACGGCAAAATGGGTTAATTACATTTGATGCATTTAGATCAGTGGTTTTCAACCAGTGGTCCGGGGACCACCAGTGGTCCTTGTGGGGCTTCCAGGTGGTACACAGCTACGGAGAGTTGGTAACCAAATGGACCCTTATAGATCTTGTTCTCTTGAGTGTAAAATGAAACCAAGTGTACCCTTACTCCCCTTATCCCATTTGGTTTCATTTTACACACTCAAGAGTTCAATTATATTGGCCTACTTAAGTTAGTCTATACAATTAGAGAATGTATAAGAATTGTTATTTTGATCGTTTGCCTGTTATCTCTCCTATCAACATCAATACAGCATGGAATGTGGACATATTTTGTAGTTGGTTCTGAGAGTTTTGGTGCTGAATAAATAATGGGACTTGATATGAACAGGGTTGAAAACCACTGATTTAGATGACAGCCACACTATCATGCAGATCCTCTTTAGAAGAATGAGCTTAGCTGTGTATGAAAATGTTTGAGATTTGTTTGGAGATACAGGCAATGTGTATCAGATAAAGTGAGTTCCACAGCCATGTTTACAGCCGCAGGGCTTATATTTTCAATGCTTATAGGATAACATCTGAAATATAACCAAATCACTTCTGGTTTGAGGCCTTAATTTATGCATGTATTGATTGATGGTGAAACATAGACAAGCTACTCTTCCACCATCTAATGCCATCTGGCGCCATCTAGTGAAATTTCAGCAGTGTGACATCTTTTGGCATAACTTCTGGATGTGTGATGACTGAGAGATCATCAGAGTTGATTAGGCAACGATTCACTCAATTCATGATACGGTTCGAATCACGATTAGGTTCATGATGAAGATTGTTAACGATTTTTTTTAAACAAATACATTTTCTAGACAAATGACCGATTATCATTTCTGAAATCCAGTATTTTCTTCTTTTTCTTTTACAACACTGTTTGTTTTCAATACTGTAGCAAATGAAAATAAAATAAAATAATATATGTTTTATTTACAATATTCTTACCCTATTTTCAATCCTGAGGTGGATAAGCCAACTGTACTATCCTCTTTTCGATACTGTTTTACTAAATCGATTTAAATTGTCACCAGTTTAAAATATAAATTTAAATTATATATATATATATATATATATTTATGGTATGTGTATGTATGATTAATCATGACTTTAGAAAGGTTTAACTGATATATTATACTGACATTCTTTACCTCTCCCTCTTCTTGTCCTGCCTCAAATTCTTGCTCTTTCTTTCCTCTCTTCCTTTCTCCTTCCTTTTCTCCTTCTTGTCCGCCATCCCTACTTCTCTCACTCTCTCCCTCCTTTGACCTCCATGTGCCTCCCTCCCTACCTCTTTGTCTCCTTGTCTCCTTCCCTCACCACCCTTGCATCTCTCCTTTCCCTCCTCACACCTCGTCGCCTTACACCCAGCTGTTCACTGCAACCTGAGCCAGAATGGGATCGACCACCAGATGTGCCCCGAGGACAACATGACTTCACAGCTGGAGGAAGAGCAGGAGTCCGTGGACCAAGGATCCGTGTTGCTGTTGGAAGACGACAGCCCCCTGTACCGGGAGGGCAGCCCCCCCGGGTACCCCCCGTACCAGGACAGCAGCCCCCCCGGGTACCCCCAGTACCGGGACGGCAGCCCCCCCGGGTACCCCCAGTACCGGGACGGCAGCCCCCCCGGGTATCCTCAGTACCGGGACGGCAGCCCCCCCGGGTACCCCCAGTACCGGGACGGCAGCCCCCCCGGGTATCCTCAGTACCGGGACGGCAGCCCCCCCGGGTACCCCCAGTACCGGGACAGCAGCCCCTCCAGCGGGTACCAGCGACCCTCGCCACCACACCGCTCCGTCTCGGAGTCTGAGCTCACACGGGTAAGAAAAACTAAAGCAGCCTGAGATGTTATAACCTCATTAAGTACCAGGTATTATGACTTAACTTAAGACATGGAGGCGTGACCAATGCGATTTGACCACTCAAAATAGTTAAACAGCATTGGCCACTTCACCAGGTCTCAAGTTAGACGTGGTAGGCCTACGTAAGAGACGCAAAATATGGCTCTTAACCTCTCACGGATCTCCCATGCATGCACTCATCTGAAAGTTTTACATCGTGTGTGTTTGATTGTTTGATTGACACTTTGCAGAATTACAGTACATTTCAAGTACAACTCAATACAACAACTGTTAACTGTGAGTGGACGACACCATAAAGCATTACACTTGTTTACAATAGGGCCCACCATTTTCAATTCATCAAAACAATTGGAGACATACAAATATACACAACTATATAGTCAAAACAGGAAATCATCATAGAGGAGGTAAAAAGGGAAAATAAACATATACAGTGAGGGGAAAAGGGGTGGGTTAGGGATTCAGATTTTACAGGGGCCAGTTTCTAATTGCAGCCGTCTGTAGGTCCCCTTTGAGGGCGGTTTTGAAGGAGTCAAGGGATTGCATGTCTTAATGACTCTTGGTAGGGCGTTCCACATTTTGGTGGCATAGGAGCTAAATTAATTTAGTCCCTTGTTTGTGCCGAATCTGGGTTGCACATAACCTGACGCTGCCAGATCCAAAAAGCTTGCTACACAAATTTGTTTCACAGCTTATTTGGATCTGGGATCGCGGAAGCAAATTCGATGACGGGGCTGTTCCTTTTTTTCAAGATACATGGTAGATGATTGGATGGGAGCGTCTGTCTATCACTGTGTGGGCGTGCAAACACAACCAATCATATCGACGTGTCTATATACCGTCACATCCGCTTTTGCACATATCCCGCCTTTAGCTCACGCTGATTGGTTCGGTACGAAGCAGATCTGACTCAGGGCTCAACTCCGTCAGAGATCCCAGATGAGTGTTGTGTTGGGGAATATGTTTCCCCAATACCGCCCTCATCTGGCAGCGTCAGGTTAGGTTGCACATGGTTCGTTGAACTTCCTCTGGTGTGTGTGTGTGTGTGGTTTTTTTTAAGATATTCTTTTCTGCCTTTATTTGATAGTGTACAGTAAGCTGACAGGAAATGTGGGGGAGAGATGGGGAGTGACACACGGCAAAGGCCGTCGGCAGTTGTGTGCACAGATAGACACTAGGTGGTGCTAGAACACCTGCCCGTTGCCCTCTGGACAGCAATGTGCCCTTTCTTTGTACAGTGTACACTGTACAGTATATATGGCCCATAATGACAATGATCAATTCTTGATAAAAAGCTTCTAATATATTATTTATGCCTCAAAATCTAAATCTCACACTATTAAGGCAACCGGCTGGTTCCACGCACTGCACAAGGTGCCCTTTTTTCACTTGAGCACTTGCCCCTCTAAATGTCTGTGCACGCCACTGGCCATCGGGATCCGGAGCCGAACCCGATTCGCAGCCTAGGTACCCGGACCGCTAGGCCGGCCCGGGCCACATCAGTGATGTGGTGTCAGGTTTTCTTGGAGGTTCCAAATGGACCCTTACAGGTCTGCAACTCTGAGAGTGTAAAATGGAACCGTAATGGTCTATTTGGTTCCATTTCTACAATCTCAGAGTTATGGGAGCTAGTTGAAATTGAAACATTTGAGAACCATTGCTGTAAATGCATTTTCCACTCCCCATAACGGCCAGAAAATACTCCCTTTCCTGTTTGGTTTATTTATCCAAATTGATGTGATTGAGATGAAGGGACATTAGGTCTGGTTACAGTAGCTTGCTCAGTATGATGATACACTGAAAGGTGAAAATCGACTGTTTTTGATCTGGTGTAAACAAGGAAGTGAGCAAGGATGTAATATGGAACGCTGCGGTTTGAGGCACTGCATGCTTCAATTGTTCCTCTTCCTCTAATTATAGATCAAAGGTTTCATCAGAAGCGATACAGACTGAGTAGTGTATTTCCTCTCCAAAAATAGACTGCGGTTGGGATGGTGGGGAGAGATGAGTATTCATAATACACACTGCACGCGCGCGCGCACACACACACACACACACACACACACACACACACACACACACACACACACACACACACACACACACGTCACACACACCGATCTACCCGTCTTTCTCGTCCAAGAAACCAGGAGTGACAGTTATAATTGGCTGTCAGTCAAGCTAACTGGAAGTGCGTTCAGTCAAACTGTGTCCTTTGTGTAAACCCTGGACGAGCCTTTGAAATGCCAGCCTGTAGAACTGTGTTCAGTTATCTCATACACGCACACATGCATGCAGTCACACACACACACACACACACACACACACACACACACACACACACACACACACACAGACACAGAATAGAGATGTTTGGTTCAATGCAATAAAAAAAAAAGTAGAAAGAGGAACTCCTTTGCTTTCTTAACCCACTTCCTCCACGGGTGCTCTTTGTTTATTCCTACTAACAACAGCACTACATGTTTAGGGCAGTGGTGCTGACAGATTCTGCTGTTAGCACAATCTGTCTTGAGAGATCATGTTTCTCGTGGTTAGTCTTCCGCTGTCTGTTACCTTTTCATCTGCTCTCCATGTGGTCTGTGTTGCATTGCATCATGGTTCAAAGGACTGCATGGATGAACATGGTATGACACAGTCACACATTCCACTGTGTGTAAACTAGACCTGGCTATAATGCTACTATAATACGACTTACAATACTTACAGTACTTTGTATAGTAGTTAGTTTTGTCACACTGCCGTGTCACCTGGGTGGGGTTGGCCATATACACAGTATAATTTCTCAATGACATTATTTCCAGTGTCAACACTTGCTATACATATAATTATTATTATATATTATAGGAAGCTTAAGGAACCCCTAAAATGACTTATTTTCTATAAATTACACACCCCATGAAACCTTGAATTCATGGAGAGTTTTTTGTTTGTCACCTAAGCCAATAATTTGATGACTGGAGAGTCTGACTCTGCGTAATTTATAAAAAATAAGTAATTTTTGGTGTGAGCTATGGTTACTTTTTGTTATAAATCATTGAGTATTTATGAGTGGTGCTTATGACTAAAATTATAGTGTTACATGGGTCCGTACGCTTTTCCAACCAGTCATTGGTCCGACATGCGGAAAACGACGGGATTAAGGTTAGCCAACATGCGTAAAGGTTGGCGACCGGATCAAGGTTGGCGAACATGCGTTAAGGTTGGCGAACATGCGCTGCTCCGTGCTTGCGGTTATGGTTAGGTTAGGGTTTCAGGTAGGTTGTCATTGTCGGACAATGACTGGTCAGAACTTGTTACAGTATAAGCAGATTATAATGCATTATACATATTTTGAAGTGGCTGTAAATAGCATTTGATACATATGAATCCATAACTAGAAAAGCAGTTCCTGCAGAAACTGTGTGGGCTCGCTGAAAACCTGCAATGTATGTTGTACAGTAGAAAATTCCCTGATCCAGTCCAGTCCAGGTTTGAATGCGTTGTTATGGCAACGCTGTATTTGTTGTTCTAGCAACCACAGATACCCTCTGTGTGAACCTAGAAAGATCTGAGCGTTCCTCATGCAAAAACGTTTACAAAATTAAAATTAGCAAAAAGAAAAATACAAGCTTAAAGCTGAATATATTGAAGTATGTGGAAGTAGTTGGATGCCAAAAAAACTTTAGGGCTATGTACAAATCTGAAGGTTCCCTGTTCAATCCCGGGCCCCCTCTGGCTGCGTGTCAACGTACCCTTGAGCAACTTGACACTGCTCCCCATTGAACAGGTTGGTAACTTGCACGGTTGCCTCTGTGAATGGGTGAATGTAATGCACTTTGTAGTGCTTTGGAGAAAGATGCTATTGAAATGCACCATTTACCTTTCAGGGCCATTTCAGCTTGACTCACCAACACTTTTAATGTAGAATATAAAAACCAAGCCCCAACGGCTAGTTGGATTTGTAACCAAGCCCACACACATAAACGAAAGGAGGTGTCATTCACTGCTGCCATTTTCCCTCTTTTTTTCTCCTTTGTGCATTTAGTGTTTGTATTGGCTGACTATTGTGTAAATGTTTTATGCTGTGTTGATGAATACTTTAGCTCCATTGGATTGACTTGAATACATACAGTAGGACCACAATGGAAAGTATTTTTTGTGTTATCCTTTTAGCCTTAATGTCTTACTGTACCACGTGCTGTTTGCATTACTTGTAAAGTATTCAATCAAAGCAATAAAATAAAAAAAACATGACATGACATGCACAGCAAGCATGGGTCAACTCACACTGACAACATCATACGTAAAGTGTTCTTGGTTTGACACTGTATTAACTTGACTCTGACATTGTAATTTGGTTGCATTTGTACCCTCTAAACTTTACTAATGGATAAATGAACACCAAACATTTTACTGTGCACCCTGTGTGTTATGGACCCAACTAACTCCCAAGGTCAATGAATTACGTTCTTTGATGTGCCTGAGTGAATTCGGCAGTGCCTGTAAATCCAATTTCAACCTGAGGCGGTTTTTAAAAAGGCTTATTAATTCAACCAGCACAGTGTTATTCTCCCCCCAACCCTCCACACACACACACACACACACACACACACACACACACACACACACTTGCACTGCATGCACACAAAAACACAGTCCCATCCTTATTGTCAACCCCAGTCCCTGTGTGTAACAGAATAATTAAGAAAGGGACTTCTCATTTCCTCGTAACGCTGTCACGGAGAGAAAGAGAGAGTCAGAGACACAAAGAGAGAGCGAGTAAGAGAGAGAGCTTAAAAGACAAGAACAGAGATATGGAGCAAGGGAGAGAGAGAGCCATATCGCAGTCATTAATTAACTGGGTGCTGGACAAAGTTGGAGCTGACACGAGGCCTCCTCCATGTCTCAATGGATATTTACTCTAGTAGTGCGTGTTTCTCGCCACTAGGTGTCAGTATGCAATAGTGAATATGCCCTCACCATGGCAGCGGATATAGCCCAGATGAATTCTCCAGCCAGGTACTGCATTATGGAAGAGAACGGAAGGCTTTAATCCATGTGACATCATATCGTATAGCCTAGACAGAATTTAGTCACCCTGATGAAGGCAGCTGTGCCGCAACACGTATACGTGCATTTTAATCGCAATGCATTAGCCACTTTAAATTAAAGGCTTTTTTATTTTTGGTCATCATTTTTTTTGCATACATTTTTTGGACTATCCTCAGAAGTTGAGGTGAATCCTTTACTATGACCCAAGTTGTGATGGTCCTTAAGCTCTTAAGTAGAATGCATCACTCATCCTGTTGTTTTAACCCTATATTCTTAGTTGGCCGGGGTCCCATAGATCCTTTCCAGTGGTTTTCAACCCTTTTCATGTCAAGGAAAAGGCCAATATTTTTTATTCGGCATACCACCATTTGATGAGATTAAGCCCCTCGGACTCAAACTAAAGAATATTTTGGTATCGTTGGATACGATTTTGTCCGCAATTCCATGGTTTATTGATGTGGCACTGGTACCATAGGAGAGATAACAGGCCAACGTTGATCAAAATAACAATTATTCTACAGTACATTCTCTAATTGTGTAGACTGTAGTGATTTTACACTCAAGAGTTACAGGTCTATAAGGGTACATTTGGTTACCAGCTCTCCATCAGCTGGGGAGCATCTGGCCCCTCTCGGACCACTGGTATTTCACTCGACGCCAAATAACCTTTTTGCCAAAAATAGCCGATCTACAAGATAGCTTACAATGTGTTGTATGAGCTTGTAGATCTGCTATTTTTGCTGAATGTTGGCCCCAGAATAGGGATGCTAGGATTCAAGTGGATAAATGGTGTTGGAAGAGAGGTTAAAGAAGACTTATTTTACTGCTAACATTACAGTGTATTGAATTAATTGTATCATGTGACGTTGTTTAAATTGTGTCAGAAGATAGAACAACAAAACATTTCAGTCTTGTTTTAGCACTAAAATTACATTTATTTTCTAATTCTGTTTAAATTGTGTCAGAACGTCAGAAGAGAAGTCAGAGAAGACCTTTTTGTCTGGTTTAACACAAACATAATTAGGCTAGATTTGATTTGATTTGATTTGCAATTATTCAGTTTGACTCTGTCATGCTACCAGAGAGAGTTGTTGGAATAAATACATCCACAGTGATTCCTCAATTAGCACTCATATCAAATGAATCTCCATCAATTAAATATGCACCAGACCTCGGATCAAAATGTATCTCAAATCAATTCAATTCAGACCAAACCTCAGAGCCCACATTCCTTTTCAAGGTAGAGTATTAAATTATAACCATTCCGCTTCACTTACTACCACTCTATTTCTCAGGTATATCTTGATAATAACCTTGTTCAAAAGCAGAAATATCAAAATATCCACTGGCCACCATCCTTGATATTTCTTTATTTGAGTTCACTCTTCGATATGTGAAGCATCTTTCTTTTAGGATGTATCTGCCGGGCTTGCTCCTCAATTCAATTTCTTCTTTCTTTTTCAATCTTTTCACTAAATGGATTTCCTTGAAAATTTCAAAACTCTATCTCGGTGCCGTCAAAAGAATCCTTGTGTCCGATCTAAGAAGAAATGGCTCTTATCATTTCTGGAATGGAACAAAAAGACAATAGTGACCCCCCTGGCCCTTGTGTCAGCCTATTACCGAAAAATGATGAGAAGAGCGCAATGTGTCTGGAGAATGGAGAATGGAGATATGGTTTGCACACACATGCAGTCTCTTGTACAACAGTTCAACTGGGGAATTTACTCTGGGAGTCACGTGACCTTCATACCGTATCTGGGAAGACACAGACTGATCTATAGGCAACATATCTTTTTTTTTTTAATTGTCTACAAGCTCACAATGCATTGCAAGCTTGTAGATGCTACTTTACCTATTTTTGGGGGGGAATATTTTTTGCCTGTAATGAGATTTTTGCCTGTAATGACATGGCCAAAGTAGGCCATAAGACGGGTTTGAAAGTGGTTAATTACTCCATCACCGCTCTTATAAAAGAAGCGCTGCGGTTGTCACGTTATTAATTTTCCCCGAGTACATTCATAATGGATATTTAACCCTGACCGGGCACTCATTTTGGTGTTAGCATCATGTTATGCTTTATCTATTGAAAAATAGCAGATCTACAAGCTCATATCGCGCCACCGAGTGGCGCGATACGAGCTTGTAGGTCTGCTATTTTTGAAAAATCGAAGAACGACTGACATTTTTTTAGAATCTGATCTCGGGTCAGAATGGGTTCATCAGACCAGTGTGTGTCCAGTGGAAACCTCGTATGAATCTGATCTCAGGTCAGAATGGGTTAAATGGTTATCAGCCTATTTGCAATTATGGTTAATTATGAGCATCATGCGCGTTTCCACAGTGGTTGCTACGTGGTATAATGTTTGTGCCTCTGCGGTATGGCTCTGTTTCCCTTGTACTGTAGCTTTGTTTTGTTGTTGTTGTTGTTTTCTTTTCTTTTTTAATGTCCTTGCTCTGTTGCCAAGGTAACATGAAGAATACGTGAACTGAGACTCGCGTATATCAATTAAGCCAAGCAAGGACAGCGTGTCACAGAAAAAGCATGTTGATGAATAATGTGCGTGTCTTGTTTGTCTTGTGTGCGCGTGTGTGGGTGGTTGAGGGGTGTATAATTATGTATGTGTGTGTGTGTGTGTGTGTGTGTGTGTGTGGGGGTGTGTGTGCACGCGTGCACATGCTGCTTCTCTATGCGTGTGCACATGCTGCTTCTCTATCCGTGTGTGTGCATGAGTGCACCACCCATCCTTACGCGAGTATGCACTATGCACGCCCTGCTCCCAGACATATTCCACTTAGAAATAAAGCAGGCTTCTTCTCTCGCCCCCCCCCCTGAGCTGTCAGTCAAATCTCTTAATTGGGCCAGAGTCTCTTGAACGTAGCTCGCTGCTCATCACGATTGTGCCGTACTATTTTCTCCTCTCCTCTCCTCTCCGGCATGCAGGCTGGCAGGAATAAGGCTCACCTATTGGACCAGTCAGCCTTGCCTCAGGAACACTACACAGCTCTGGGCCACGTACGTCCTGGCACAATGTAAAACACAGATGGCCATTGACTCAGGAATGAGTTCATGAAAACAAAAAGAAGAAAGTAAGAGAGAGAGAGAGGGAGTCTTTGGCAAACTCTTTTCTTTGCAATCTGGAACTTATTGTAATGAATAAAATGTTATTTCTAACCAATCTATGTGGTAGAGTAGTAGTAGTTGAAGCTGTTATAAGCAATAGTATGTCAAAACTTTAATGACTTTTAATTTTTTATTGTATTTTTTGTATTCAGCAATGGGTAGGAAAGAAAAGTAGTCTCTGTGATACATCTAGGGGCCGCAATCTTCATTCAAATATTTTCTTAGAAGCTTTGTCATTGGTCGATTTGCCTGTCTGCTTCCTGATTGGTTAGTCATTGCGACTGTTTTTTTCCCCGACCAATGACAAAGCTTTTAGGAACATCTTTGAATGCAGATTGCAGCCCCTAGATGTGTCACAGAGACTACATTTTTTTGGGAGCGTTCTACCCATTGCTGGCTATCTGAATTCCCCAAAAAAGGTTATTAATATTTTGACATATTATTGCTTATAGCAGTTTTAATACAATATGACATCATCTGCTGTGGTTGGAGGTGGTTCTACCACTAGACATGTAGACCCTGGTGTTGTCGGGTAGGAAACCCACTGGTTGAGAAGTATAGTCCTGCCGGAAGCTCATAGGCCCAATATCTCATCGGAACAGGTGGGCGTCGCCGTGCCGCCCCTCGCATGAGCGGTAGAATTGTGGCGCCTCGTCCTGGGGAGACGGATTTTGCATGCAGTCACTTCCTCCTTCACACAGTGTGTTGTTTACTCCGTCCCCTCTTCTCTCTCTCAATGCTAAAAACATGCACTCATACTCTGGCTCTCTCTCTCTCTCTCTCTCTGTCTCTCTTTCTCTCTCTCTCTCCCCCACCGACCATCTCTCTCTGCCTCGCTCTCTCTCTTGTCGCTTCGGGCTAGCAAGTCGGGGTTAATTAGCATTGAGCTGAGCTGTGTTTAATGGTTAATGTGGTTTTCTTCCTGCAACAGCATTAAGCTTCCTGCTGCGTTGCTCAGCGCTGCCGCTCCCTGCAGAGCCTGTATGCATGATGTGACCGTCTCAGCATCCAGATCATGTGGCCTTACCTGCCTCCCTTAACCTGCAGGGGTTATACCAACCACCTCCGTGCCACGGCCAGCATGCAGAGCAGCTCCCCCCATTCTCATTCTCTCCCCCTAGGAAGCCATGCAGGTAGAGATGAGTCTGAGAGACACGTTGTACTGTGTAATAACAGAGGGGGGGGGCAGGCGTGCAAGGTAACACGGAGATGGCAAAAGATGAAAGATTCAATGTGAGTGCATATGAGGGCGGGGGGGAAAGACAATGTGATAGATTTGACAGGGACAGCGAGCGATTGAACACGGGGGAGAGATGAGAGATGGGGAAGTAGCTAGACGGCAGAAAACAGAGGAAATAACTGGCAGTGCCTGTTTTTCAGCCTTCCCTAGGTAGGTGGGGAGAGAAATGTATTTTGATTGCCATTCCACACCAGGCTGCAGAGCCAGAGAGAGAGACAGAGAGAACAGGCTGAAGTGAAGGGAGTGGATGTGAAATTTTAATCACTTTTTCCCCTTATTTTCCAGTTTTGTAATTGCATTAGCCTCTCCATCAAAATCATAAGCACGCACGCACTGTGAACGCTTTGAAGTCAAAGTGATCCAGTTGCAACGCTGCATGCCTGCCTGCTCTAACTCATTGTAACAGGAATACAATAGCGTGTGTACCGTATGTGTGTGTGTTTGTGCGCATGTGTCTGTGTGCATGTGCTGCGTATACCATTACATGCAGTCCTAACATAGATTAATCAATACAGGGCATGTTTTTTGTCCTGCTGGATTAGCGCTACAGAATACGTGACTATTTGGCCCTATCGTCTTCCCCAACTACCTCACTGGGTCACAGGACACTGTACTTATATTGGGATGCTATGAATGTCTGGGTTAGTTCATACATTTCTGCATTACCTCCAGACTGAAGCAAGACATTTTTTTTTTATTGAGCAGAAAGAAAAAAAAGACAAACATGGAAACAAGAAAAAACAAGGCTGCATTGTTCAGATATTACAGATTAATATTTGAATTTGAATACATTGACCATGGGCTGGAGGAAGATATCCTACTTTCCCCACTGTGTGAAACATATCCTCTTGTAGTCTGAGGCAAGACGTCTTCCTAAATAGAAAATGGGTGAGATAGGTACTTTGTTGAACCCAGAAGGGATGTCGGGCTGTCCCACAGCGGATATATCCAATATAAATGACAAGATTGGACAGATAGAACAGTACAAGCTCTTAAAACACGACATGAATAGACATGTGCACAATCGGAAGCAAATGACCACAATAATCCACTGATAAGAGCAGCCTACAAGTATGCGCACAGATCATTTAACAGCCTATATTAACGCAATATTTGTCAAATCTCAGGTTTAATCCTTTATACCTACTTTGCCAATCCGAGAAATCTCAGGTTTGATTAATATGATTTAATCCGGAATTAAAAATCTTAATAATTTTTTTATTTTATTTTTTGTACCCACATGGTACTGTAGAAACGGCCTACATCCGAATCCTCCGGGCACGCGGGCACGCACGCGGTTATTAGTGCTTTTTCTGCTCAAAATGGGACAAAGTACCATGTTTGGGTGTTTATAAAACATGAATCCATGCTCGCGCTAAGAAAGTTAATCCACCGCTCGTTGGTACACAGCCTAGAGTGAGGCTATAGACTACAGCTATGGAGGACAATCACTTCCGGCTCGGGTGGATGAGGATCTTCAAAAAAGAATATGGCAGTTCTACATTCACTATGGTTGATTTTCTAAACTCTTTGTTATAATATAACCGTGTTCAAAACTGATGCATTTCCTCCAACTAGTCGTCCTCCAGTAGTCTGCTGTGTGTCTCTGAATGTTGTGCTGAAATATTGACGCCAGTGATGTCACTGGAGATAATATTCTGATTTGCTACTGCATTGTTTTAGCTGCTACCCTCAGTGGCCATGACATTGTGTTTGCTTTTATGACAAAATAGCAATCTTGACCTCTATGAGGAATATGAATAAGTTGCTGTAATGGCGCTATAGAATGTATCTTTGTACCAGGCCAATCCTTGCCCATTAACGACAACCACCATGGAGTTCGGAGGAGCGTTAGACCGGAGTCTCTTCGCACACGCATGCTCCAAATAATTCCACATTTTCCACAAATCTTCCTCAGTATTCTGGCTGTCATAATAGCCGCATTCTGCAGCCTTGCTGTACTTCCACCATGTTCAGTTAGCATAACACTGCCTTATTACGCAATACTTTCGCTAGTTTCCTGAAATGGTGGAACGTCATTTTCGTCATCACTTTCGAGCTTGAGTCATGGGAATTGTAGGAACACAAAGAAAGGCATAAATACTTATTCCAGTCAATATGGATTGTATCATACATTTCTATAGATTATGATGATGTAAATAAACATCAATAGATAGTATTCCCTCAATAGATTATGTATTCAAGAGTGGTTGTTTTCTTTGTCTGCTTGCAGCCGGGGAACGTGAAGCTGTCCAAGCCGGTGGCCCTGTGGACCCAGCAGGACGTGTGCAAATGGCTGAAGAAACACTGTCCCAACCAGCACCAGATCTACAGCGACTCCTTCAAACAGCACGACATCACAGGTACCACCACCCAAGCACCGACACTAGGATTCATTCCTTTACTCTATAGTGCCACCCAGAGGCCAACATTCACACTTGAACACACAAAGAAGAAACAAGGATGACGAGTCCTAACTGCCAGGTGCAGAAAGCTCTCGTTTATGAACATCTACAGTATAATCGGTGTGTGTGCCGCAGCCTCTGCCTCAGATCACGGCTTCACGTTGCAGCGTTCAGAGTATGCATCCAATATGGCTTCACGTTGCAGCGTTCAGAGTATGCATCCAATATGGCTTCACGTTGCAGCGTTCAGAGTATGCATCCAATATGGCTTCACGTTGCAGCGTTCAGAGTATGCAGCCAATATGGCTTCATGTTGCAGCCTATGGGTTTTATGGGTACGCCTCCCATTGGCTTAGAGGCAGCCTATAGAGACGAGGCAGCCAATCGTGAAAAAGTGTCCACTACGGTCGCTACTAGAGGTAGTAGTGCATGTAGGACAGGATGCTTTTCAAGCACCTGGCAAAAACAATCTACTGTCTGCGATACTTGTTGAGTAATTTCATGCTCCCTGGAGAATGGCCATATTGAGTGACCCCCATGACCTTTCCTTTAGTGCCACCATTTATTGGCATTTGGAGCCAAGGTTCTTCATCGGGTCAACACTGGTTGAGTTTTGACCCGATGAAGAGCCTGGGCTCCAAACGTCTTCGATACATTACGTTGGAGCAGATGAGTGTGCGGGTTTATTATTTTTCTCCTTTTCAAAATAAGGCATGCATACATATTCATAATGACATGGTTGCAGGATAACAGCAGCTCACATGTCAGGCCAACACAGATAATAACCTCTATTATTATATTATCACCCACCAATTATACATTCAGCTTTCAGTCCGTGTGTCCAGTGAGGCATATACTGTAGATACTGCCTGAATGCGTACTAGGGAGCAGGACTTTAACCCATTCTGACCGGGAACCCATTTTGGTGTTGGCATCATGTTATGCTTTAGCTATTGAAAAATAGCAGATCTACAAGCTCATAGCGCGCCACCGAGTGGCGCGCTACGAGCTTGTAGGTCTGCTATTTTTGAAAAATCGAAGAACGACTGACATTTTTTAGAATCTGATCTCAGGTCAGAATGGGTTAATCAGACCAGTGTGTGTCCAGAGGAAACCTCGTATGAATCTGATCTCAGGTCAGAATGGGATAATACAGCCATCGTCACAAGTCGCCCATGCACATCAACATCCTAAAGCAACGCTGTCCATTTTTTTGCTCGGATCTATATCTGTCATACAGCCGGCCCCTCCAGTCCGAGTGCCATAGCCTTCCCCCTCTGACTGAATACAGAAGAAGCCATAATTGACATTTCATGCTCTCTGTGCAGCTGGAAGTCATTCATAGCAAAGCCAGGTGCTCTCTGCACCCGATGTGCTCCTCCGGCTGTCGTGCCCGCCCGCCTCGCCACAAAGCCTTCCCGTCTGTCCGTCGTCTGTCCCTCCATGCCTCCTGTCACCGTCACCGTTGACAACCGTTACCGCGTCAATCATCCCTCTTTAACGAGGCCATTCAAGGTCAGTCCTGGCACTGCTAACGACTCTCCAGCCACATAGCGAGGGGACGGCGGCTAATTGCCTCGCGTTCTACCTCTCAGGGCACGACGGAAGCCCATTAATATGTTTATTTGCTGCTTCCAACATCCTCATTGACTATGCTGGCCTGATGAATGGCTCAGCGGACGATGATGATCATTAAACCCCCCTCCCCCCCATATATCTTTGTGATGTAATGCATATAATTGGATGAAGGACAAGGCAATGAAGGCATGTCAAGAACAGCAGCAGATGAGCCTGTGTCATCCTGTCATGCATTTGGCAAAACCTTCCCTCGTGAGGGATGTATGTAAGCAAAATGAATATGACTTGAAGAACACTTTAGTGTGCCTGATGAGCCTAATGTATTCTTCTGTAGTCTGTAAATAAATTAGGTGCTCTCTTATTAGCCTTTCAGTAATGGAAAAACAGCAGCCCAGCCTCCTAATGAAGAATTAACTTAATGACCTGTGTTTGTTATTGAGGTGTGGTGGTGTTACAAGGATAGTAATGGTGCAGAATGGGTTAACTAAACGTGCGCGCACGCCCTCGCGCAAAAACACACAGACACTACAGCGCCAATTAGGAGATAATGACATGCAAAAAACATGCAAGTAATTCAGTTTGTCATCGCATCAAGCATTAATTAACAGAATGCAATTAAAACAGGCCAAGCCATACCAATTGGGCTCCCTCACTCTGCAATTTGCATCCCAATCAATCTTTGAAATATCATGCGGCTCTTACTCTTCCACTCTAATAGAATAAACAAGGGAAACAAATGATGAATGGAATATTGTGTTGGAAAACAATCATGTGTACACAAACATACAGAGTATGAATATTGAATACATTTATGAATGCACACGGGCATACATCAGTGAATATCTATTTATTCAATGTGCTTGTCATGCTCTAGATGGGACTCTCAGAAAGTGGAAAACTGTGTATGCTTGCGTGCAATCGGCTGTGCGTGCGCACGTGCGCATGTGTGCACGCAATTGCCGGTAGATAAGACTTTTGATTCACAGCTGTTGGTCTTCCCTGGCCCATAGGATTCCTCTACTGTGTCCGTTCCTGTCCGTTCCATCCATAACAGAATACTCTCTTTCCTGCTACCAATAGCACTCCATTCTACTTTGTCTTTGGCCACATCACAGTACTTTGAAGTAGTAGTGAATCAATAAACAGTCTCTATTTCAGATCATAATTCAAACGCGGCCATCTTAATTGTCAGAGACTGCAGAGAGTACAAAGAGATGCACTCTTTGTACTACTGTACGACTGGGAGCTGTACAGTACAGTACGTCTGCTTGATTTATAGCCGATCTACAGGCTCACAACGCGGCGTGATGAGACGCGTCGTTCGCTTGTAGATTATATCTTTTTGTCATGCGACACCGTTGTGTGACGAGGTATAAATGGGTCTTTAAACTTTGAATGGCCTCCAGTATGCAGCAGTCTCCTCTCTGCCAGCCCCCCCCCGCCCCCCTAACCTCCAGCCAGATAAATCAATGTTTCCTATCCTTTCCCACTATCCTATACTGCCAAGATACACCCTCCCTCTCAGCCCACCCCGTCACTTTCCTCACCTCCTCAGTCCCCACGGAGACAGCCCAGAGCCTGACTTTAACACCAAGCTGTCATTAAAAATGCATTAAAGCATATTAAGGCGTAATTAGATATTAGTCCGTAATCCTGCACACTATTACAAAGGCAAAACTCCTTTTGCACAGGAAGATTGCAGCAATGCAAATGAATCGGGAACACAATTCACAATCACCTCAAGTGGAACCAGTGCAAAAAAGGTGTGCTGGTATATACAGTATAATATAACAGAAACAAGAGGGGTTATGTGACAGTTGAATTATATTTTTCTGTCATGGAAGAAGAAATTGAATTAGAACATGGAAATTCAATCGACTCTCTGCAGGCATACAGAGATGAGAATTAGATGCAGCTGTAGCTACAAGCCTGTCAGCTAGCCAGCGAGCCAGTCTCTCAGCAACCAAGCCAAGTGATTCTGCCATTTGGCCAATTTGTTTAAAAAAAAACAGGCAGGTCTCAGGATTATAGTGCAAATGAAAATGGCAACGACTGCCGGGTGTGAATAGGGACCGGGTATACTCAGAACCCTCCATCCATTCTAGGAGACCACTCCTAAGGAATAAATGGAAAGCTCAGCCCCCATAATATCCGTTGATGTATGGTGTTATAAGGCCTTACTCTGAATAATTAATAGCCTGTAATATTAGCGGTTTAATGAAGGGCAGCCTGTATCCAGCAGTTCACAGTACGGCGGTTCAGACCTTTAAAGGTCTGTGCTAACCCACCTCCCCACATCCATCCACCCCCCCACCCCCCCCCACCGCCAGAGATCCATCATCTCTCCAGTAAGAAAATCACAGCAGCCTTGTGTAGCTCTGGACGTGTTCCTCTTTGTGGCCCTGGTCTCAAAAGGGTTAGCAAATGTATATTTGATGAGCC
>NC_137878.1:30620400-30842900 GCF_963924005.1 Protomyctophum bolini
ATATGTTCCATAGGTACTGCTGAAAGCCTGGTGGTGACGCGAGGTTATCTTCAAGATAATAACTGGCCTTTTCTTCTGCAGCCAGGAATAGCATTAGCATCTGATCACAGGAGCTCCGTGGCTGCACTTTGCTAGGTGGCTAAGGTGGCTGATATTAGATAATTAGCCACATTCTAGTTATAAATATTAAACTTGAATATCTAAGGAGTTTAAAATTTCACATCTGCTTTGATTTATAGGGGTAGCTACATTCTCAGGATTTTTATTCGTAAGTTATACTCTGATCCGTCCCTGGCCTTTTTCTTTTGCTGTCGTCGGCGAATAGTTTTGTGATAGCGGCTCACCTGTAGAGCACTGCAGGGGGGAGTGTCTTGCGTTATGGCTCAAAGATATTTGCTTGGTTTGCTTTTGTGTAGCTTTTATGTTGAGCATCTCACGTTGCTTCTGATTCTGTGCCAGAGTGACTGTGGTGCCGTGTTGGGAGTGGGTAGCTAACCCATTAAGAGCTGGAACGCATTTGTGTCACCATAGCTTTTAACTAATTTAACCATTATTTTAAACTTTAGCTGTTTTCTACAAGTTCATACGTAGCTCAAGCTTGTGTATCTGCTATTTTTGAAAAATCGTGAAACGGGTAAAAAATATCCTTGAATATATATATTCTTTCACAGCGAACGTTTTTAACTCGTATCTTTGCTTCTGGGGTGGTCCCTCGAACAACATTTTCAGATGGGGGTTGGCGGCCAATTGGATATAATTTTGCGTGTCCTTGACATGAAATAGTTTGTGAACCACTGTTCTAGAAACATTCAGAAAACTGTATTATGATTTAGAAGATATTTGTATAATGTGGTCTCAGGTCTCCATGGGCTAACCAGGTGCTGCTCGGTGAGACAACTGTCCCAGAGGACAGTACTGACAGACACACACAGCTGCCGCAGGAGTGCTGAAATCTGTGTGACCATCATGGAAGATTCACCTGAGGGAGGTGAATTCATATAGTGGCTGGAATACTAGTCTGTTCCTTCTATTCTCAGTTCACCCAGCATGCATGCCCAGAACATGTCACTTATGTGATACAGTGGAAAGGAGAGCCTAGGTTAATCTGCTGCCTTCGTAGTAATGTCCTCTATCGTAGCCATTGTCCTCACTGCTGGATTTAGAATGGCGTGTGCGGGCGTGCTTGCGTGTGTGTGTGTGTGTGTGTTCAGTGCACACTTACCATTTTGCACTTTCACATCCAGTGTGTGTGTGTGTGTGGTGCATGTGTGTGTGCATGTGCGCAATAGGTTCTCCCATTCATCAAAGCTGTGGTTGACTGTGCCAGACCATAGCTGTAGATTAATCTGCTCTCAGCCCAACACCGAGGGAGGCCTGCTGTCCCACCACTCATTAATCTAATTCCCTGGGACTGTGTGTGTGTGTGTGTGTGTGTGTGTGTGTGTGTGTGTGTGTGTGTGTGTGTGTGTGTGTGTGTGTGTGTGTGTGTGTGTGTGTGTGTGTGTGTGTGTGTGTGTGTGTGTGTGTGTGTGTGTGTGTGTGTGTGTGTGTGTGTGTGTGTGTGTGTGTGTGTGTGTGTGTGTGTGTGTGTGTGTGTGTGTGTGTGTGTGTGTGTGTGTGTGTGTGTGTGTGTGTGTGTGTGTGTGTGTTCGTTCCTGTGAACCACCAAATGTATAGGTCTGCTCCACTCTGCAGTTGTTGATACATTAACAGTGCAGCCTGACTCTCTGATGGAATGGATGATATGGCATCGAGAGAAACCCGCCGGTAAAAATGGCAAACTGCAGTACAAGAAACGTGAAATGAAGGAAGCACACAGAGTGTCTAAACAACTGACAGGTGAAGCACGTTTTCACACAAATTCCTCCGGCGAGGATGTGGTGAATATATAACTTTCCCTGGTTCTAGTTCAGAAGATGTGTTTCCTCGACTCACTGGCCTTGGAACGTCTCGGGATCTCCCAGGAGGAAGTCACTAATGTTGCTCTGGAGAGGGAAGTCTGGTGGGAATGTTGCCCCCGCGATCCGACTACGGATAGGTGGTTGAAGATGGATGGATGGATGGTTAGTTCAGAAGAGATGAATGAAAGGCACATTAGCTTATCAATATGCAGCTGTTCCAGAAGTCTGGAGGTAATATGCATATGCATACATATCTAACTGTGCAGGTAATTTGTATGTACATATCTAACTGGGCAGGTAGAATAGAATAGTTATTTTGTTACTGTTGACCTACGCTGTAGAGTGCATTGCTGGAATTTGGCAGAAGTACAAATCTGTTTAGATTATCTGTGAATGAAACAAGTGTTGTGATTAGTCGAAAAATATCGTATCTTGGGGTAAATCCATCTGACGGATGTTTCCGGCCCTGACCTTCGCCCTGGTGTTGTGGTCTATAAATGTTTGGTGGTTATTGTGCCCTGTATTGTCTGTCTTGATGAAGGTCTAATCGACCTAAAGGTCGACCCAATAAAGAGCAACATTTTGGCAAGTGTCTGACAATGTGCGGGACCTTTTCTTTGTTTTTCAAAGATACCCTTTTTAATGGATGTTCCGGCCCAACACTTCCGGCTATGCACTCTCTGTCTTATAGCTTGTGACCAGGCTTTTCTCTTCGCAGATGAGTAAGGCAGAGTCTTGCTCTGTGGCCCCTGTCGGCCTAGCGGTCCGGACACCTAGGCTGCTAATCCAGCCTGACAGCGTGTCACGGGTTCAACTACCGATCCCGACGACCTTTGCTGCGTGTCAGTCCAGATCTCTCTCCCCCATTTCCTGTCAACTTACTGTAAACTATCAAATAAAGGCAGAAAAAAACCCCCAAAAAATATCTCTCTTAAAAAAAGAAGGAAAAAAAAGTCTTGCTCCGGGACACGTATAGACACATTGCTGGCCTGGCCTGGAATCGTACCTGGGACAACCAGGGGCTCTGTCTCTGCAGGCGGGCTCACTAATCGTACCTGGGACAACCAGGGGCTCTGTCTCTGCAGGCGGGCTCACTAACCATTCAGTAACGTGCATATACTGTACATATCTAACTGTGCAAGTAATGTGAATATGCATATCCTAATATAAATGCACCACGTCTCTGTGTGTATACATGCGTACGTGCGTACGTGATCCCTGCTTGGATTGGCCGAGTGACGCCACCAACAATATACAATCCCTGATTGGCCAAGGTGACCACCTAAATTTACAATCCCTGATTGGCCGAGTCAGTCACGACATGCGCAGCCGAAAACCGTACTTCCGCGCTCTGCTCGCGCATGTAATAACTGCAGGGTGGGTCATGCAATTCCAACTTGCACCGTTCTAGTACATAGAATGAGAGTCATTGTCAGTACTGTTATTTTTTGTCCATATCTTGGTGTTACAGTGAAATTGGTGAACTGCTGAAATACATTATCTGACCATCTCGTAGACTTCTCATAACACACATTGAGGTCTTGTAATAAGTGGCCTAAATACATCTAATTTTAAATGTTAGTCCACAAGTCAGCAGGTCACCAACTCCAATGTAACACCACCATGCTGGAGGACGGAGGAGGCGAGTATTGGGATCTGGCCTTGCGTTGTCTTCTATGTATTTCTAGGCTAAATGGAAAAGATAATCCTGTTGTTTCATGTCATTGAGTGTGCAGAATGAGTGTTAGTTTGAAAGTGTAGAATTGGACTTACAAAATGGAGAGATGAACACAGAGGATTCAACTGTGTAGGGCTAAGTAAGTATTAAGTTAAAGTACACCACTATCAGTTTCTGAAGTATTGACTTCCTTGTCTATCAATCTAGGTGAGTTTTCCTAGTCCAATTTATACTGTGAATTACGCTGGAGAAACTGGACGGAGACACAACTACCGGTATTTGAGATTGCACCCTCTGTATCACCGCTTCAACGTCGGTTCTGAATTGTATTATCTGTGAAACGTTAACACATTTAGACCTGAGGACGATTCTACAAATGTCTTCTGAATCCTGAAAAACCCATGTTTCTACAGTATGTCAGACAGTGGTTCTCAAACATTTTATGTAATTATACATTATAATTATAAATTACCGGTATATGTAATTGGCTGCCAAACCCCATCTGAAAATATGTTGTTCCAGGGACCACCCCCAGAAGCAAAGTTTTGAGTTAAAAATGTTCGCTCTGAAAGAATATACGCAATAGCTAAAGCATAACATAATGCTTAAAACACCAAAAGCGGTTCCTGCCCAGAATGGTGGACAGAGTGGAATGTCATCCATGAGTGAAACGCATGCAGTATCCACCTAATGTTATGTGGATGTGTTGAGTATTCTGAAGGCGTTCAAAAAAGGGAAGGGAGAGGATGAAGGAGCGAGAGAGGAAGGTAAAAAGGTGATGAGACATCGTAGGTGTTCATAGCTTGGTAAGCAGTGAGTCAAGCACACAGCTCTGTGGGAGCCCCTGCCTTGGAAAAGGCCATCAATGTGAGAAGTGAAACACTGGGTGCGAGGGTGGGAGTGGAATTAAAATCCAATCAATATTGTACAACCGAAATAGGCTAAAGTACATTAAATTATTTTCTCAAGTCAATTGGCCAAAGATAAGCGAGCAAGCGAGAAGGGGGCTTTGTTCCTATCATAGAGAGGAGATTAAATGATTACACGCGCGCGCGCACACACACACACACACACACACACACACACACACACACACACACACAGTATCAGAAGTAGCTTGCTTACAACTCCGTCATGATAGTGCCGGGAAGTAGGCAGTAGTAGCAGTATGTGTGGGAAGGTCGGTCTGTCTGTCTATGTGTCTGTGTCTGTGCACGTTTGCGTGTGTATGGGGCTCCATTCGTGCCAGAACGAACTGCCAGGACTTAGTGTCAAGTGATTTTCTGTCATGTCTGTTTCTATGTGAGTTGACCCACTGAATGAACTGACCCACGGAAGTGACAGTAACGCACTATAAGGTCCCAGCACACCATTAAGTGGTTGTTATATTTCTTCTGCTGCAACCAAGCAGCTAGTATACAGTAAGACACTCTGCTGGTCGGTCTGGCAATCAGTCTGGCTTTTTTGGGGCGTCAGACAGACAGTCTACCGCCCCCAAACGTTCAAGCACTGCCACAATACAAACACGTTGATTGGAGCCCCTGTGTCCCGATTGGCTGAAAGGGTAATACGCAACATAAATAGACCTGTATTGATCCCATGAGGGAAATTCAGTTGTCATATGTACGTAGCAGCACTGCAGAAATACAGGACAGATACAGACGTGTTGTGTATTTTGATGATGAAATATAATATTGTAAGATTTTACATTTCTGAGATAACTTATAACCTTTGTAAGTGAGCCATTGTCTGTCTGTGTATTGTATCTGTAGTACAGTATGTTGTTGTGAATGATTGGTGCTAATGGGGATCCATAATAAAGTAAAGTCAAATTAAGCTGCAGGCTCCACTCCTGGTGGTGCCCTTCCGTCAATTCCTTTAAGTTTCAGCTTTGCAGCCATACTCCCACCGGCACCCAAAGACTTTGGTTTCTGTTCGTCTGCACATAGACCGGCTGTGATTTGCATGATGCATGAGCTATTAACCGACTAGGAATATAGTCAAAGTATCCGTGAATATTCTGTCACCAGCAGCAGTATGGAAAAATATTTAGAATCTATCTACATTGGATATAAATGACATCATATACCATCTAGAGTGCAGAGTCTACACCAAACGTTTATAGCAGTTTGCCTTTAAGGGACTCTCATATTCTACCATGTCCCCCCCCGCGCCGCCATGCTGAATATGTCTACACTTCACTTCATTTTTGCATAATTTCTACCCCTCTCTTCTTCATCCACTTCTCCCCATTATCTCTTCACTGCTCTTATCCCCCCCCCCCACACACACACACACCCGTGTGTTCTTCTGCTTGTGTCCATGCTACACTGCTTTCTGTATTAATTATGGCTTTTGGAACTTGGGATTTTTTTTGGAGCCAGTGACTCAGAACTGCAGTGGGGAGGGTGTAGGGGGAGAACGATGGAGAAGGAGCGAGTCAGAGAGAGACTGGTGGGGCTGAGAAAGACCAGAGAGTTAGAGGAATTATGCTTAATTTATACATCATGGTTGCGGGCCAGTGTTGCATGCTGACCAAAGCAGATCTACAAGCTTGTACAGTATAGATCAGTTATGTTGGGCATGCGATATGGCACGCAACCAAGTATAAATCTGTTGTTTTTCTGGTGTATAGGCCATGAGGAGTTAATGGCAGCAAATTCCTTGGGACCATCATTTGTGACTAAATTTGACTCGGGGACTGCCATTGGATTTTTTTTCATGTCATATAAAAGCAGGGAATCATAGCGTCGAAGTGACATATTGGTTGTTCAGTTTGACCCACCAGTTTTGGAGATATGGCTTATAGAGTTGAGAAAACAGTCTTGAAAGGTTCACTTCTGTGGACTCAGTACAACTTACATGTCGATTACAGCTCTGCCAGTTATTTCAGACATGCCCTAGTATGTGAAGAGTCTGCCTGTGCTATGGGGGGGGGGGGGGGGGAAGAAAAGTTTTTCTCCTCTGGTGAAAAGCTGTAATTTGCGCGATGGCAGTCTCTCAGTCAAATCTGGTCACATTTATTCTCGTCTTAAATGGAGTTTCAATGCAAGGCTTTTTGTAAAGAGAGCCCATGGATTGTTCTTTCTGAGACAACTCAAGACGTTTTAGGTGTCAAAGGCAGAAATGAGTTAGCCTGGGTTCCAGCCCACGGACCTGAAAATGTGACTTGGCAACTCAGTCTGGACAGTCTCCTAATCTCAAACTTGGTAGGCAGGACGTATGAAAGGCTGAAATGGAACCATGGCTTCTGGTTGGTCTGTGGTGTGGGTTGAGGAAAAACACCAGTTTGACGTATCACACTGCACAGCTTCTGCTGTTGTCCTGCAACGTCCCCTTATCATTCACTAAACTCACCCCACACAGCCATCATTGTTTTTGTACTACTGCATCTGACAGTGGACTAATGAATCGTTTACTTTTCACCATAGTTTTTTACTCTCACCTCTCGAACGGCGCTATGTTTTGCAGTGAGACAGTGCACAGCTTCTAACAGTGAGAAGCATGGACAGAGTGGCGCTGGCTGATGACATATCAGCAACAACGTGGCTACGTAACAGTTGATGTTATCAAATGCGAGTCAAGCAGCCTCTGTCCAGACTGAGTAGCGACTAGTGACTCAGCGAGTGACAATTCAGAATCAAGGAACGCACGATTCAGGCTGGAACCCAGGCTAGAAATGAGTGACTTTAGCAGAGCTGTTACAGAGAGTGTTCTCACATCCTATATCACAGTTTGGTATGGAAACAACTGGCAACTGCTCAGCTGACACAAGAAGGACCTAAATAAGGTAGTGAAGGTAGCATAAAAAAAATAAAAAATAATGAGGATCTGCCAAGCATCTGTGATATTCATAACACCTGCATTCTAAGGATGGGTCTGAAGATAATCAGGGTGTTTTTGTTCCACATCTTCAGGAAAAAGATTACAAAGCATTAAGAACAAAACTACCCACAGCTTACAGTATAGGCTACAGTATAATCCTGACATAGTTAACCTCTCATCATCAGTTCAGAACATTAACTGAACTTGTGTGGGATTTTATTTTTTAATGCACCAGCGTTTTCATATTTTATACTATTGTATTGTCGTGTCCACTGAGCTCACACTAAATCAAATTCCGATCAATGTCTCATTGAAATGCTAATAAAGTATTGATGCCCGAATCTTCATTCACATCATGAATCCTGGAATTCCTGAAATAATTGGTCCCAATGCCGAATTCTGAGTCCTATCCCGTGTGTTTCAAACCAGAGTTTCTCCAGAAATATGTGTACATTCATAGGATGAGGATACAAATCAACGTTGAATATGCAGATCTATTACAAATAAAACATTTGTAACAACAACAAAATCAATATGGACAATATAACAAGAAAAGAAAACAGCAAGAGCATATCACAATAGTAAAAGTCATATCACAAAACTGTAAACCTCTAGGGAAAATATTGAATTCACCCAGGTTCATTTGGCAGACCATATGGAAAGTATTTGGTGGTTAAGAGAAGTCATTTTAGAACCTTACTTGAATTGGTGTGAAGATGTAAAGGCAAATAATTCCATATTAAACCCTCTGAAGCCTGAGTTTGAGACATAAAGGCCTTTCAGGTCTTTGAATGTCTGTTCATGATTGTCTTCATTTGTCACTGTCCAACGCACCTGCATCCGCGTCTGAAAGATATACCAATATTGTTTTTGTTTTTGCAAAAACTCTTGAGCGTAAAATTGGAACCAAATTGAAGGAGCAATTATTTTCGTTCCATTTGTACATACTCTGAGTTAAACTTACACTACAGGTCCACTAAGGGAGTTAATTTAACAATGGACATGATTTGATTTTGTACAATTCTTGCGGCGCTACAGCCATCCATACCGATTAATAATGTTCTTATACAGTAGTTATTATTAGGCCATTGTCCTTTGCTTGCCGGCTGTTAATATTCTGTGTTCAGCTCGGTGCGTCTTTAAAATGCATTTATTTAAAGCACAAGCAGCACTCTATGTGGACGTATTAAGCATAATCAATGGATATCGTGTCTCTCCGGAATGCTCTGAACGTACCGTGTGGAGCAGGTGGAACGTCACATTGACGCAACACAGATTGTGATGCAACGCAATGCTCTTCGAGCTGGCCATGCCTGGCATATAAAAAGTACAAATCTTGGCTTCCTTACAGAGGCGTTCCATCCCACTGGTATCGCTCTGCTGCCTACCGACCAGAAGGACTGGCGCGTTGGTGCCACCTGCCAAGAACTGGCAGCTTGTTCACAAACCGTCAGCATGCCTCCCAGCTTTCACCACGCTGCCCACACCTACACTATACTCATACCTTCCATTAGCTTTTTGAAGATCTTGTCAGTGATTTATCCCTGTCTCTATGACATGCTTAGAAATGGTGTTGGCCAAGAATCACATGGTGAATGAAATCATGTATAGGGGAAAAGGGGAGTTTAACCACATATAAACCTAGTTGACTGAGTCCCCCAGGGGGGTCTGTAATTGGCCTCCCCCTTTTAGTGCTCAACACTAT
The DNA here is from genome assembly GCF_963924005.1 of Protomyctophum bolini. Taxonomy (NCBI): domain Eukaryota; kingdom Metazoa; phylum Chordata; class Actinopteri; order Myctophiformes; family Myctophidae; genus Protomyctophum; species Protomyctophum bolini. The sequence continues at coordinate 30,629,510 of NC_137878.1, forward strand.
CTATGGCAAAAACTGAGTGTTCGCCCTCAGAATTGCTGCTCTATTTGCTATTTAAATGTGATCATGTTTTGGATTAATGAGATCAAATGTTCTTTTGGAGTGGCACTAAACAAAGATCAATAAAGAAGCCTGTGTGTGTGTGTGTGTGTGTGTGTGTTAAAGACGGTTATTATCGAAGCGTGGAGAATGTGAGCCTCTGTTGCCATGCCGATCTATCTTTGGTTACATGATGAGGTGCCAAGTGATGGTTGGTCAATATTTATAGACCCATAACAGCATGCTTTGTGTGCACAGTGGTTGTCTCTGCCAGACTGTATCTTGTCTCTTCTAATGCTCGTTTCTCCTTTCTTTTCTCTCCCCATTTCCCTCTGTCTCTTTTTTCCTGCCCACTCCTCAGTCCTCACTAATCCCTGTATCTCAGTCCCTCCATTTAATATTCCTTTTCTTCCTCACTTCCGGGCCGTTGCGACCGGAGTTGGCTCCCCAGTGTTTTTGTAATGGGGAATGATCAAGCCATTTCACGTCGGAGCATCTTAACTACGCTTGGCATTTTACCCCCATCTGGACTTGTGCTGAGTAAAGTGCTTCTTTTGTTAACGGCAGGAAAATTGGTCTAACACGTTCAACTCTAGTGTACTTCTAACACTTAAGGGTACTTAGCTTTCCAAACAGCTCCCCTTTGTACTGCGCCAGCGTGCGCGACGTAGAATGGGGGGCACTGTCCTCAAAGAGCCCACAATAAATCTTCAAAACAAGTCAATAGGCATGAAATTACAATGTGTGTCATTCTGTGTTGTGCCGTTCAAAAGAAGGCACATTGAATAAGAGTGAGTATACCAATTTACGGATGAAAATTGGATTCTAATCTCACGCCATTAATGGCTTCAGTGGCTTTTTTTCCCCGACAAGAAATGGAGTCACAGAATGAGCCGAGGCAACCGGAGAATGAACCCTCACTGTGAGAGACACTGTGTAGGAGAGACTCAGGAGCACGCCATAACACCAGACACAGACACCAGGGAGAGAGAGAGAGAGAGAGAGAGAGAGAGAGCATACTGACAAATATTTCACGAAAAAGGAAGAGAGAGGCAGAGAAACATCTGGGAGAGAGAGGGAGAGCACCAGTGGTGGAAAACGTACAAAAGTATCAATACAGCATTGTAGAACTATTCAGAATTAAAAATGGACCAAAAGCAGAAAGTACTCACTATGCAGAATGTCCCATTTCAAGTTTTCAAATGTATGCAAATATTTTGAAAATAACAGATCTACAAGCTGAGAGCTTGTAGATCGGCTATTTTCAAACGGCCGCAATGCATATAGGGCTGAAGTGGTTAATGTATGTTCTGTAATATAAAATCTAAAAAGTAATTACCGGTAACTAAAGTTTTCAAATAATTGTAGTGGAGTAAAAGTACAATATTTGGCACTTAAGTAAATGTACTTAGTTACTTTCCGCCACTGGAGAGAGAGAGAGAGAGAGAGAGAGAGCACTGACAAATATTTCAGGAGAATGGAGGAGAGCTAGAGGCAGAGAAACATCTGGGAGAGAGAAAGCAGGACAGATCTACACGGTAGCATCATGTGACCGTCGGACTGTGGCACCCCTACTGTGAGACGATAAACCACAAGAGTTTAATGGGCCCGTTAGCCTATGAGGAGTGATCAGTTCACTGGCTGTCAGCCAATCAGAGGCTCTGCCTACTGGGGCCCTCATTAAGGGGCAAAGGAGTAAGGGGATCTGCAGGCAGGGGTCCGACCTAACGCATAGTAATTACTATGAATTATCTTCTTATCTTCTCCTCTCCATCCTACATTCTACAAAGCCACCCCGTGACAAGCATTGTTAATTAGACCGTTCTCCATTTTCCTTTTTATCAGCAGCAGAAATCCCGTTTACAGAAAACGATCTGGAGATTAAATTAGTGGATTTCAAACGAGTTGAAAATTAAGAGAGAGACACAAGAGGGTTTTGTTTCAGGGGATATGCAAATTATTATGTTAAGATGAGAATTGTGTGCTCTGCTGGGGAGAGAAATCAGATCAGAGCATTGAGTTCGATGTAATCTCAACAGCCAGTTTATATATAATTCAGTGCAGGACTTGACAGCATCAAGAGATTTGTACGACTGAGGGAATATTGTAGGTTTGGGCATGTACTGTAATACAAGATTTATTGGCCATTTTTTTCTGCCCTTGCATCATGCGGGCGGGCTCGTGCGTGCGTGCGTGCGCCCACCCTTCCTGTGGTGGCATAAATTCTTTGTCTACATCTTTCTGCCCTTAAAGGACCACTTCACCACTTTTCAACCTATCTTCATATAAAAAAATATATATATCCTATACTGAAACAGACGCTTGCTTACCCCCTCCCTAATACCATTACCAACAAGTAGGGGTCAGCAGCGACAAGAGTCTATAGTACAAGGGGTCTATATAAAAATATAATAATTATAATAATTATGAACTTAATATTGTGTAAATAAATAATGTAAATGTAGATATTGAATATTGTTGAACGCGGGGGAATGATTTTCCCCCGTGGAATAATAAAGGTATCTATTTATCTATCTATCTAACAATGTAACTAGTTTGGAATGTGAAGACGGAATGTTTTTGTGTGTTCATTCACAATGCATTTTGTAAGTGTTATGGCGTAAATGGACATTAATACGCTGTGAGCTTCAGCCCAGGCTGCCCAGCCCATAGGCCCTTTGATCAACCAGCAATGTTGGATGTAATGTTTATGACATGTCATAGTACTGTTGATGTAATGTTTATGACATGTCATAGTACTGTTGATGTAATGTTTATGACATGTCATAGTACTGTTGATGTAATGTTTATGACATGTCATAGTACTGTTGATGTAATGTTTATGACATGTCATAGTACTGTTGATGTAATGTTTATGACATGTCATAGTACTGTTGATGTAATGTTTATGACATGTCATAGTACTGTTGATGTAATGTTTATGACATGTCATAGTACTGTTGATGTAATGTTTATGACATGTCATAGTACTGTTGATGTAATGTTTATGACATGTCATAGTACTGTTGATGTAATGTTTATGACATGTCATAGTACTGTTTATGTAATGTTTATGACATGTCATAGTACTGTTGATGTAATGTTTATGACATGTCATAGTACTGTTGATGTAATGTTTATGACATGTCATAGTACTGTTTATGTAATGTTTATGACATGTCATAGTACTGTTGATGTAATGTTTATGACATGTCATAGTACTGTTGATGGAAATAAACTAAATGATTGTCCTGCAGGGCGAGCTCTGATGAGACTGACGGACAGGAAGCTGGAGAGAATGGGCATCATGCAGGAAGCCCAGAGACAGTACATCCTGCAACAGGTCCTGCAGCTCCGCGTCCGCGAGGAGGTCCGGACCCTTCAGCTCCTCACGCAAGGTACCAGAAACCTCACCACAAAAACACAACTCCTCACGCAAGGTACCAGAAACCTCACCACAAAAACACGGCTTTAAGCAGTAGAACTCATGGAGGAGTCACGGTAGATGCATGGTTTAACTCTGAGACTATATAAATGTAACCAAATGAATGGGTCCACATTTTGTTTCATATTTGTACCCCCACACTCAAGTTGATGGATGGATGGATATTTACTGTGTATTAGGGGTGTTCGATATGGCGACGTCTGGACGATACAATTTCTCCACGATATGGCTTTTTAGAGTTATCGTTTCCATCACGATAAATTCACTGCATCAGATGCAGCGAATTTATCTTGATGGAAACGATGTGTACTTCTGCAGTACACATCGTTCACCAAATATAACAAATCTACAAGCTAACAACGTGTCGCTACTGCAGCGCAATGCAAGGCATTGCTTCTAGATCGGGTGTGTGTGTGTGTGTGTGTGTGTGTGTGTGTGTGTGTGTGTGTGTGTGTGTGTGTGTGTGTGTGTGTGTGTGTGTGTGTGTGTGTGTGTGTGTGTGTGTGTGTGTGTGTGTGTGTGTGTGTGTGTGTGTGTGTGTGTGTGTGTGTGTGTGTGTGTGTGTGTGTGTGTGTGTGTGTGTGTGCACGCACGTGCTGCGTGCGCTGTTCACCGTCGGTGTCCTCAAGAAACTTTCATAATGACAATTTAAAGTGAATCCTACTTGATGCGACGTGCGTCCATTGATGATACTTCTTGTAAACTGAGTTTAAAACGTTGTCACGTTCAAACAAATCCAGCAAACAAACTCAGCAAAAAGTTCTAGTATTCCAGGGAAGCAGATGGGATCAACACTTGCAACTTGCAAGGCGCTTAACATTTTAAATCCCTTTAGAGGGTAAAACCACAACATAAACCGGAGTTTCACTTCACTAAGGAATGACATGAGGTATTTTGCCTTGAATCGCAGTAAATGGAGGCAGAGTGTTGACAAAGCTTTGCTTTTTTTGCCTTGAAAATCATGTCTTGCATGGCTCTGCTGTGCTCACTCAAGTACCCCTAAATGTGTATGTATTTGACTGCGGACCCCCACCTGAAAAATATTTTGTGTGTGAGCTTGTAGATCGGCTATCAAATAGCCAATGTGTATGATTAAAGTGGTTAAATACTGTGGATATTTATGATATTCATAAATTTAGCTGGGGACCCCCTGGAACTGCTGGACCCCACTTTGAGAACCAATGCCATAGGGTGTAGGACAGTGATTATATTATATCATATTTTGCATTTTTTCAACTTTAGCAATTTCTCACAATTTTGCGGCATAAATTCACATAAAACTGCATATTCCATTTCCATCGTATAATCAAGTATTTTTCTGGAGGTTCTACTAAATGGTATTTCTTTTCCGTAACGTTTTGTGTTACATTGTACTGTGCTTTCTTACCTTTATTTGTAGTTGTTACGTCCCCACCAAAGAGGTCCAGGTGTTATTTTGTGCAAAAGTGCATTATTGGCTATTTCCCCTTATAATATAAGCCCTCAATGGGGGTTGGGTTTTTGTGCGAAAATAAGTGGTAAAGTGTGCTGCTTGTGATTTGATTGATTTGATTTTTGAGCGATGGAAATAAGCGAATTAGCACAACACCCCAATGCCCCATTCAATTCAATGCAATTCCATTCAATTCATTGAGGGCTTATGGTAGGGGAAAGAATGCGCTTTTGCACAAAATAACACCTGGACCTCTTTGGTGGGGACGTAACAACTACAAATAAAGGAAAGAAAGCCTTCTAGCATGGAATTCTCCTTTAAGTAACTTGAAACTAACCATAGACGCGCAAAAGATATCGTGATAATATCATTTATCGCTGATAATACTTTTGTCCACCCCTACTGTGTATCATCATCTAAGGCGTGATCTTACTTATCATAACAAACAGCTTTGACTCATCCATACATTTTATAGAACCTTTTTAAGATAATGATACAGTATATGTTTTTAGGCCTTATTGATAGTAGTATGGGTGACGAAAGCGGTGACAAAAGGTCGTGGGGGTCGGGACTCGAACCAGTAACACGCTGTCAGGCTGGATTACCAGCCTATAGTAGGTGCCCAGACACCAGCTGTCCGGGCCAGAACCATTTTATATGTCTGATTTTGTTATTGTGGATTACACTGAGATATCGGTATGAGTTGCTAAGCAACTCCTTGTGTGTTACAGAACATACCACACAGCTCTCTGTCAATTGTATTGCTCATTATGGATCAGAACCCAAGGTCAAATACAGACTATAACGTACTATATGAGCCTACTACATGTCTCCATATGATACATCTAGTGTACTGTATGAGCCTACTACTGTTATGTTATGTACTGTTATGTCACCATAACATCTAGTGAAGAGCGTACTGTATAAGCCTACAGCGGGGTGCATGCTTTAGTTCCGACATACCATTGGAACGACAACCTACCTCAAACCCTAACCTAACCATATATGATTATGGCAAATAATCACAGAATGTCACTGCACTGAGAGACATGCAGCTGCTGTATACTCTTGCAGCTGCTCTATACATCTCCTTACAACAGTGTTTTACAGGATTTTGCCGTTTGTAATAACACCATAAAACCGCCATTAGCCTTTTCATGTCACGCACCCCCTAGAGGGCGTTCACGCACCACATGGGGTGAACGCACCAGGGTTGGGAACCCCTGGCCTACAGGCTTCACATGTCACCATAACATCTAGTATAACGTACTCACTGTGTAAGCCTACAGGCTTCACATGTCACCATAACATCTAGTATAACGTACTCACTGTGTAAGCCTACAGGCTTCACATGTCACCATAACATCTAGTATAACGTACTCACTGTGTAAGCCTACAGGCTTCACATGACACCATAACATCTAGTATAACGTACTCACTGTGTAAGCCTACAGGCTTCACATGTCACCATAACATCTAGTATATAAGCCTACAGGCTTCACATGTCACCATAACATCTAGTATAAGCCTACAGGCTTCACATGTCACCATAACATCTAGTATATAAGCCTACAGGCTTCACATGTCACCATAACATCTAGTATAAGCCTACAGGCTTCACATGTCACCATAACATCTAGTATAAGCCTACAGGCTTCACATGTCACCATAACATCTAGTATAACGTACTCACTGTGTAAGCCTACAGGCTTCACATGTCACCATAACATCTAGTGAAGAACTAATACTCCTTAAAGCTGCAATCAGGGTATGTATTTGAATGAATAAAACTCATTATTTTTAACCCATCTATGTGGTATAGTGTAACTAACACATGTACTCAATTACTGTACTTTACTGTGGTATTTCCAAATGTCTGTACTTTTACTATTACTTCTACTCCACTACATCTCAGAGGCAAATATTGTACTTTTACTTATTTGAAAACTTTAGTTATATACTATATATACATTTCGGCCATTTGAAAATAGCCGATCTACAAGCATAATGAGCACATTTACTTTTGGTACTTTAAGTAAATTCTTTGTACTTTTACTCAAATACATTTTCAAATTCCGGACTTTTACCTGTAACAGAGTATTTCTGCATTACAGTATTTGTGGTTTTACCTAAGTAAAACATTTGAGTACTTTCTTTCCACCACTGCACGTAATACTGCCTGAAGCCCATGCATATATATCTCCCCTGAGCAAGCAGCGATACCTTCTTGTCAGTAGTGGTAGACATTAAGGTCTCCCACACGGGAGATCTGAGATTCAATCCTGTGTAGGACATGACACTTACGTATTGCATTTTTAAAACGTGGATGAGGTCTAACCGTATGGTGCATATGGAACTCATCTGGTTCTCCTCTCCCTGACAGCGGTTCCACCCCGGGGTATTGCCAGCTTACATTACAATAGTTTGAATTCACATGCCAGCTGTTGGCCTAGAAATAATTGTTTTGTTTTTGCATGCATCCCTTTTTGGAACATTTGGTCTTCTTTACTCATCATCGTAGTAGCTGCTGTGTATATCTTGATTTTATTTAAGAAAAATACATTTAAACATTTGCAAAACATCACAACGTTATGACACAATGATTGTGTCATGGTGTTCCATAGTTTATACTGCTGCATCTCATGCACAATACATCACTACGCACTGATATCCTCAGTGTTCATCTATCTGTCCATTTGGTCCCAATGCACCTGACGAGATGCATCACACATGCTGCACCGTAATACATTATTACCACTATTTAATACCACAGCTCACATTATTAATATCACATCTCTGCATAACACCAGTGCAACAGCTGCAGTCATCGAATCCCCTCAGTAACATACAACATCCACTTCACAATAACGGATAACATTTTCTCCATGAGAATCGGACCTCCTCCATTCTCAACAGACAATTTCACCCAAAAGCATCAATAATTTTTTGAGAGCAGAAAATGTTCTAAAATGTATATCCGTAATCTGTCTCTCTCTGCACTCGCCAGCATCCTGCCACTTACCACCATAACACCTCATGTTCTGTGGTTGCCAGAATTCATTGGGCAATAACATCCACTGCACGTCTCAGAATAACAGCCAATCAGCAACACTCTCTCTCCCTCACGTCCAGCCTTTTCCACTTCTTCCATCTCAGTCATTCTCGGCATCGCGTCACATTTTCGTTAGCATCTCTCAAATTGCTACATCCGCCCCCACTGCCACCACCAACTCACAAAGTACCACATTACCATCACTACTATTAACAAAAGAGCATGTCCACAGACAGACAACACTACTATCACCAATGTTAACCCTGAGTGGCAAGGACAGAGTTCTACGTTCAATCAATTAGTAACGGCCAGCACTCAGGACGGAGATTGATGATAAAGGACGGAGATTATTGATATCAAAACCGATCGCATCGCTCCACAGGCTGGGAGCATCTGTTGCACAACATTCGATGTTATTTTCTTTTGGGACGTCATAGAAAATGTCCCCCCCCCCCATTTTAGCCGACGAGACTTGTTGTCGTTCGCCTCGGGAGTGTTTTGGCATCAAGCTACTTCAGCTACATCCGGGATAGCACCTGGTCCGTCTCTAAATGTGCTCCGCTGCTATAAATCGATGGGCGCTCTGATTTAATGGATTAAATAACCCTGGGCGTTTGGGGTGTTGGCGCTTGTCCACAGACACACAACAGACAACATTACCATCACTACAATTATAAAGAGCCTGTCCACAGACGCACACAACAGAACAGACCACGTTACCATCATTACCACTAACAAGAGCCTGTCCACAGCAGCACAACAGAGACTACATCATCATCATTAGCATTAACAAGAGCTTGTCCACAAGTCTTGAGTTTCAACAGGCTTCACCGGAACACTCCCAAGACAGTGAATAGCAATCATTTGGCATTCAGTTGTAGAACACGATGTTGACATAAGGTATTGTCACTCGCCGTGGTTTGGGCCACGTGCACACTGCAAAATCCAGAAGGCCAATTTAACTCTGAGAAAATTGTAACCGTTCGATGAACACGAGTGCATTTGGAGAGAGGAGTTAGTTATAGCTGTCTTTCCAGCATCCCATCTCCCTCCTCTCCTGTCCTCCTCGGAGGTGACGTTATGGGAGGTGACAGGCCACCGGGCCCGGCAGACACAGGGCTCCAGCCTCGGTAAGAAGCTCTGTTAGTGGAGACGGCCTGGGCCTCGGGGAGAGAGGGACCGAGGGACCGAGGGGATGCAAAGAGCAATGATAGATGGTGGGGTGAGGGGGGGTGGGGGGTGGGGGGGGAGGGAGAGAGAGTATATATCAAGAGAGACGGAGCCAGAGCGTAGTGTGTGTAATGGAATGTGAGGGACCAGGATGCATTTGGCGGCTATTAACGTGTCTGCACACTGCTGCGTTTTTCGGATTTTTAGCTGCGCTTTTCCGCAGTCTTTACGAAAAACACGTTCAGTCTGCGAGGACCTTTAATAGCTCCCCTTTTGTGGTAAAATAAACACCACCACCAAAAAGAAAAGAAGAAATGTTGAGAATTATAATAGGGACAGAGGAAGAGGACCAACAACAATGGGGGATTGTTAAGCTGTCGCTTGTGGAAATGCTGGTGGGTGAATGAGGAATAGGAGGAGGAGAGACAGAATCGTTTCCAGGCCCAGGGCCCGCACTTCCTGTTGCTGTTGCTATGGGGAAATTCTCCCGTAACAAGTCGGAAACTGAGAAAGAGGGAGGGAGAAAGATAGAGGATGAGAGAGAGGGGGGGGGGGGAGTATAGGTGGTGTAGTGATGGGAGGAGAGATGGAAAGAGAGAAGATGGAGCTATATTACTGCAGGTGGGAAGTTGTGCCTGCCTGGCTGTCTGCGGGCAAGCGGGGGGGGGGGGGGGGGGGGGGGGGAGAGATGGATAAATGATGGGGAAAGAGAGTGACAAGAAAGGTGCAGACGTGGACCGAGAAGCAAGAGGGAAAGATAGACAGAAAGTGCTACACTAATAGAGCAGTGATTTTCAAACATTTTCATTTCAAATGAACCTCAGTTTGACATGCATTAGGCCACAGTCCCCCAATTTATACGACTTTGTATCTCTGGGACCCCAATGAACACTGTAAAAATCGTCTGTGTTCATTTAACTCTAAACGTGTACAGAATAGATGGAACCAATGGTTCCATTGCCCTGTAGACTGTGAGAATTATGGACGCTATCTGTAATAAACTGGGACATTTTGCTTTCATCATTTGGTTTCACCCTGGAACACCCTCAGGGACCCTTGGGGGTCCCCAGACCCCACATTGAGAACTGTGTGTGTATATGAGAGAGAGAGAGAGAGAGAGAGGTAGATTATAGACGGAGCGAGGGACCAGCTAGGGAGCGATGTGTCGTAATTACTCCAGTGTAACCAGACAGAATTAGCCAGACGGACAGAGATTAACCTTTAAGGGTTGCTGGTCCACAGGAGGAAAATAATTAGATTTCCCCTGTCTCCCCCTGCATGCCAGCGGCTGACGGCTGGGAGGGGAGCGGGGGCTCATCCTTTATCACTTACAGTCAACAGAGACAGGGAGTTACAGGCACTCCAAATGGAGAGCGATAGCCCGGACGATGTCTGAGTGACGAGGACATCTGGCTCAAGTCGAGCAGATTCGCTGACACTTGCAAGCACTCTGGACATGACGCGTGGCACGTCGCCAAGATACGGTGGAATGGCCAACGCGTGCATGCTGCCTCTGAAATGGCACACTATTGTATATTGTGTCATACACAGATTTGTATATTATTATAATTGATTCCCCTTTATTGCCTGTTAAATCTCATAGGAGCATCCTGGTGTACAGTATTGCAACGCATTGGGTGCTTGTAGATCGTCTGTTTTCTAATAGCCCAAGTATAAAATGGTGCTTATGGTGTAGTCACGTAAAAAGGTACACGTCTCTAATTGTTAGCTATGGCTACTTGAGTAAATGGAAATGTGATGAATCTGGCCCTCTGTGGCGCTTCAACCTCCCTTCACACCCTACCCTCTCTCTCTCTCTCTCTGTGACAAGTTCCCGCCACATTCTCAGCGATCTAGAATGACTAATCGTTTCCTTGCCTCTCCGGTTTATTTACTCCTCCCTTTTATTGACCCCTGTGTTTGTTTAAACATGGTGTGTACTACTGTCTACAGGCCTATTATGTCACTTATTGTCTGCATACCAGACAATAATGGGGTTGACCAGGACACTACTAGCACAAAACTCTCCATCTCCATCTCCTTATCCATAGAAGATGAAATGCACACCCACCACTGTCCCACGAGCCTCCAGGATATGCACCCAGTGGTGGAAAGTAATTAAGTACTACATTTACTCAAGTACTGTACTGTACAATTTTGAGGTATTTGTACTTTACTTATTTCCAATTTCTCATACTTTTACTTCTACTCCATTACATCTCAGAGGCAAATATTGAATTTGACTATTTTCTAGTTAATTTATTATTACAAAATGTGACATTGTGAGCTTGTAGATCTGCTATTTTCAAAGGAGTTGTATACATTTTGAAATCTTGAAATGGGACATTCTGCATAAAGAGCACTTTCTACTTTTGTTACTTACACTTACTTACAATACGTTTGTGCTTTTACTCAAGTAAATTTGGAATTTTAAACTTTTACTTGCAATACTATTGCAGTATTTATACTTTTACTTAAGTAAAACATTTGAGTACTTGTGTGTGTGTGTGTGTGTGTGTGTGTGAGTGTGTGTGTGTGTGTCCGTAGCTAATTTTTCAAACTACTACACCAGTCATCGTCAAATTTATGTTTATAATCCGTGTGTGAAAATCTCTTAGATCCACCAACATTGTTGTGGTGTAGTCCGTACTGTTTGGTCTCATTTTCAAATCCACAAATCTGTATGATGGAATGCCAAGGGTGAGCTAGAGAATAGCAGCCATGAGAATGAGACTTTCAGGACACTGCTAAAGACACCAAGAGCTGCCAGCCAGCAAACTAGTGCTTTGGGAACCAACACACGGGCACCGGTCACGAGGACGTCCCACATTAACATACTGTATGTGGATGCACTCAAGAACAACGCAGGAGCGCAAAGCACCAATGAGCTGGCCAGATGTATGGAGAACCAGCATGACTGGAAGTATCAATGGAGGGCTCGTCTGCGGACGACCTAGAGAGAAAGGTTGCCATGTCCGTCTCCTCTTCCACAGATGCATGCGCTCATCTTGCACAGCACTCCGCTGGGGAGACACAGAGAGACGGCAGCACCTATACAATATGGCTTCAAGTCAACTATGAATAGAAGTGCGGCCTGGCAGACAGCGCAGCATGCCAGTGTGGCGAGCCTGAGCAGACTGCAGAATACGTACAGCATAGTCACCACCTGTCCTCCTCTGTACAGACCACCTCCAGAGGCCTCGGCGCGGCTACACCACACTGAGTTGGACATTTGACGATGATAGACGAAAGAAGAATATCCCATTAAGAGCTGACGACCCGACTCTACAAATGTCTTCTAAATCCTGACAGTTTTCTGAAAAACGTATCAGTGGTGTTCAAACCTTTTCATGTCAAGGACCCCTAGCATTATCTGTATTTTACGATGGCATATTACTGAAATCTCTCCCCAAATCATACCTTAGAAAGAGTCATATTTTGATAGCAACAACTGCCTGTCATAATTTCACCCCCTCCCTATCTAATTGTTGGACAGCATTGGGATGTTGATATTCATTTTGTATTCATCCTTAGGGCCCCAAATCACGCCTTAAAAAGCATTAGTGTCTATTTCAAACACATGTTTTTTGACTGGGGAGTCATATTTTGACAGCAGCAACTACCTGTCATAATTTCACCCCTTCCCTATCTAAGTATTTGACAGAATTAATATGTTGATCTTTAGGGCCCCAAATCATACCCTAGAAAGCACTATAGTGTCTATTTAAAACACAAAGTGTTTTTTTACAGAAGAAACTGCCTGCCATATTGAATTTTGTATTCATCTTTATGCATTATTTTGCATTTTCACGGTTTTTCAACAGCTAAAGTTTTAGGTAATGGCTAAAGTGGTTAAAAGCTAAGGCGACACAGAGGCGTTCCAGGTCTTAATGGGTTGACCTATGATCTGTGAACACATGGGCGAGACACTGTTCAGTCAAAGCCCATGTGTGATTAACTGCTGCAAACTAAATGGGACAACATTGACGTTAACAACAGTATGTCAGACAGTATAATTATTATTATTACTGAAGCGGAAACCCTGCATAGATTTGTGCTCCACTAAGAGCACCTTTTACTTATATTCAATTTCATGGTAGTAACCATTTCAGAGTTTTTTTCAATAGCCTCCCTCCCTTTATTATGGACAAAATAATAACTATGCCAAATCATTACTTTTAGGGATGCTTGAATTACACAGCTGAAAGAATTTTCTGAAAGTGGTTACAGGCTATACTGTGCTAACCTCTGCATGCAGTATACTAATAAGGAGCGATCACGATGAAAATAAATGACAGAATTTATCGAGAGACAAAAGTTTCAAAATGCTTTATATTGGTTGAAATAAGCTCTGCAGCACACCTACAGCATGGTCGCATGGAAAATCCTACATTATGGTACTATAAATATTACTTCACCTGATTAGAAATAGCAGTGTATGCTAAACTAGGAGTATAGCCCGCAGTATACAGCATAAACATGTGGAATTGGAAGTGATGAAACAAAACATATGAGTATAGTCATTTTGAACCGGAAAACGAAATGTATTTAGTCCCTCCTGGTGGTATGAAATTGTTATCCTGGCTTGAACATAAAGCTTTAATTAGAGCAATAAAGTGTGATAGGCCCTAAGATGATGGAGAAAAGACACAGCCTGAATGAGTATGCCTCAGTTAATCCATCCATCCATCTTCAACCGCTTATCCGTAGTCGGGTCGTGGCGGCAACAGCTCCACCAGAGAGCTCCAGACTTCCCTCTACAGAGCAACATTAGTAACTTCATTCTGGGGGATGTCCACTGTGGAGATATAATCCTCCCATCTCATCCGTGGTCTTCCCGGGGGCCTCCTTCCAGTCTGGCGTGCATCGAGGACCTCCCTATAGGGAAACGCTCGAGAGGCATCCTAACCAGATGACCGAACCACCCAAACCAGCGACTCGACTCAACTCATTGTCTCACACGTGTGTCTAAACTTCTCACTATCTCTAAGGGATATGCCAGCTACCCGCATGAGAAAACAAAGGTATCCGCAACCTTATTCTTTTGGTCCCACACTTCATAACCATAGGTGCCTCAGTTAATGTAAAACATAATAAATAAATTGCAAAAGGAGGATTGCTTTGAAACACAAATTACAAATTCTTCTCATCTTTCAAAATCCCCATTAACTCATTTCAGTCTCAAAATATGTTTTGCGGTTCTTTTATGTTAAAATAATAGTATTACTAGTAGATTTTCTTAATTACTTACTAATATTTAGCTCTTTTGATAATGCAATGTGTGAACCATTTTTCCCTCATTGCAGCATTATAAAACATAATATAGAATGTTAGCCGAAGGGTATATAGGCTAACGTTCTACCCTAAAATGGTAGTAGACTAGTAAGTGCCCCATGTTTGGGTTTAAAACTTAATGCAAGTTGCTGGTGCGGTTTTAGTGGCTTCCCACTGACAAGAGAAGCAATCTTGAATAATAAATGTCTAATTGGAGTCTTGGGGAGAAAAGGTTTACGAACAGCTTTAGTAGAATACTTCTTGAGCTCACTATGGCCTGGGGGTAGTAAGGGAAGCATCACGCGAGCATCACGCGTAGTTTGGTAGACAGTAGTTCCTTTTGCTCTGGGCACTAGGATGAATTATCTATTTTTCTCCCATGGTTTCTTACAGAAAATGTCTTTAGTTAGAAGATCTTTATAAAACAAATGTTTCATGCCAGAATCTTTTTCTTTCCATAAGAGATTTATTTGTCAGATTAATTATTTGTCTTTAAAAAAACTGAATTGAATGTGTGTAGTAGGTACACAAAGTGAGGCAGTGAAAAAAAAAAGGCAGTGAATCAAAGATATATTCTTGCACTGTGCAGACGTGATCATACATTCTGGTTACGCACTCACTTATTCACAAGGTTGGTACAGTTTTTAATGCATTTCATAATGTATATTTTATATAATCAATATCTAAGCCTAAAAAACCCCAGGCCCATGAGTCATATTCGACGTGTTCTGTATCCACCAGTGCCGCCACCTCATCTGTCAATGTCTCGGCGTACTTGAGAAAGCCTGCACTGTATTGTGCTTCACGCTTGTTGGTCCCTGGGAAAAATGAGCAGTGCTTTTTGTTTCTATTTGACACAGTATTAATAGTGTTGACCTTTACATAATATCGTCTGCCTTGCCTGTCATCATGCTGGAAAATCAAAAGAAGTACTAATAACCTTGTAATGCTAACAGAACTACATTGCTATTGGGTTAGCTGTATCCCCAAGTACCTTGAAAATGTGTATGTGTACAGTGTGCATGCTGTAGTATTCATTTTACTTTATGAATACTGTATGCTTGGGGTTCTTTAGTTTGCAACTGTCAGGTGCCTTTACTCATAGCTAAAGTCTCTGCACTGCAGAAGTTATGGCATAGGCTAAAACTCACTCTGGAGTCTTCAGTCAAAGGAGGCATTTTCAGTAAATTAGATGGAGGATGTCCATTTGAAAAATCTTTCAATAGTGTCTGCTGCAAGGCCTATAGAGAATGAGAGTCACTTTATATACTTAAGGAGCCTTTGGTGACTTCTATCCTTCCTTTGGGCTTTTTAGTGGATGGATATCTTTCCTTAGAGTGAGAGGAGCTGAGTGGTCTCATTATCCAGGCGCTCAGTGGGATCTTGCCCTCTTGTGGAGGCCCTCCCCTCCATCCACCCCCCCCCATTCTCTCGTTCTTTCTCTCTCATTCTCTCTCTTTCTGTCTATCTCTCTCTCTCGTTGTCTTTTTCTTTCTCCCCCTCGAAAGGAAGGTCAAATTAATTCTTTTTCATAATTTCCTGTCAGTGAGATTCCCCCCTCGGAGACTCTGTCTATGGCTCAATGCTTTAAAGAAGTGATTAAGGTGAAGATGTGTATGTGTGTGTGTGTGTGTGTGTGTGTGTGTGTGTGTGTGTGTGTGTGTGTGTGTGTGTGTGTGTGTGTGTGTGTGTGTGTGTGTGTGTGTGTGTGTGTGTGTGTGTGTGTGTGTGTGTGTGTGTGTGTGTGTGTGTGTGTGTGTGTGTGTGTGTGTGTGTGTGTGTGTGTGTGTGTGTGTGTGTGTGTGTGTGTGTGTGTGTGTGTGTGTGTGTGTGTGTGTGTGTGTGTGTGTTCACTAAATTGTATAACACCATTTAGCTGCATAGCAAATCACACTTGTAATTGTCTCCCACAATTGAATTTTCACTTCAATTTGAATCTGAACAAACTGTGGACGCCTGGCGTAGGTGACTCTGCACATTATGGATTTGTACGTGCAAAGGTTGCGTGTCTTTCAGAAGCAAATGACTGTACTGTTCAGAGGACATGGTCTGCCCTAACGTTGCTCATTAGCACACCGCGTGTCACCAGAGGTCTCAAAGCCTGGTTAGCCACACACTCAAAAGGTAGCTGCACACCTCAGACTGTAATAGTCGTTTGAAATACCGAGCATACATACGGTAATTGTGTCTCCCATTGTGAAGGCAAAGGGCTCCGTCAGTTAACCCATTATAAGACCCGAGACCACATTCTACAAAATGTCTTCCAAATCCTGATGGTTTTCTGAAAAGCGTACGAGTGGTGCACTGGTGCTCAAACATTTTCATGTCAAGGACCCACAGAATTATCAGTATTTGGCTTTTGGCCGCGGACCCTCATTTGCAAATATGTTGTTCCAGGGACCCCCAGAAGCTAAAAACGTAAAAAATGTTCGCTGTGAAAGAATATATATTCAAAGATTTGCACGTTTTCATGATTAAAAAAAACAACAGCAGATCTACAAGCTCGTAGCACGGCACTCTGTGCCACGCTATGAGCTTGTAGATCTAATCTAGTATAAAATGATGGTTAAAGTGGTTAAACACGGAGGTGGCACAGATGCGTTGTCTGTCTGGGTTAAGGTGCTTGTGCGTGAACCAAGGGTAAGAACATAATGTTCTTACCCAGGTGTGTTGAAATGCCAAAGAATTTAAATGAGGCTAATTCATGTGCGGTATTCATTTCCCTCAAAATATTGTGAGAAGCCTATAATTTCATAGTCTATAATGCCAATAACAGACTTTTCCTCACTCTCCAGTCTCTCCATTGCTTCTAATGCGGGCCATTCTCTCTCTCTGTTGCGAAACAAGCAGGGATTGTAGTAGCGTCATTGTTTTACCCAGGGAGAAACACGAAATACAATAATTCAACAAACCTGCACCCCATCTATCTCTCTCTCTCTCTCTCTCTCTCTCTCTCTCTCTCTCTCTCTCTCTCAAGGACATCAGAGCGGGACGCAGTCAAGCATGAACATCATGTGCGGATGTCTTAATGAAGCTGAACGAGAGAGGGGGCATTGCTAGAATTCACAATATGAAGAAGAACCCGGGGAGGGGAGAGACATGGGGAGGGGAGAGACATGGGGAGAGAGCCATGAGAGAAAGTGAAGAAACGTAACAATAATTATACGATGGCCCTAATTTTCAAGGGAGCGTATAAACCGGCGTCGATCCGAGCCCAGGAATCACCCCATCATGACGGGGCTCACGTGTGATTCATAAAGCGCTCGTATCCAGCTGTCAATCACGGGTTGTCAGAATGAACGGTGTCTGCACTGCTGAGCGGTACATGATTTAAATATCACACCCAAGTCTATTTACCGGTGTATATATAACACATTTTGGCCGAGGATAAACCAAAGTGCTGAACAAGAACATGTAAAAGCAATAAATGACGTAAAAGAGCAAAGAGAAGGAGACGGCTGTATATAAAGGTATATGCATAGACAAACAGCATTAAGAGCCAGGGAGAGAAAAACCCTTGTTTCAGAGGCCTCGCCCTGCGACTTTTGCAGAGAAAGTATGGAACGCCAATGAGAAAGCGCTAATTACTATGGTGGAATATAACCCCTCCAATCATATCAGTGGTCTCTCACACACACCTACAGTACCATTATTTGCATACAGAACCCAGACTGGGCACAGCACAGTCCTAATGACATCTGTCCAATGTAACAAACTATGGGGCGGCCATAGCTGAGTGGTTATAGTGAGCCCGTCTGGGGGAACCAGAGCCCCTGGTTGTCCCAGGTTCCATTCCAGACCAGGTCAGGTCAGCAATGTGTCCATGTGTGTCCCTGAGCAAGACCCTTAACCCCGAATTGCTCCCTGAGCGTCGGAATGGCTGCTCACTGCTCCTAGTTGTTATAGGATGGGTAAAAAGCAGAGGACGAATTTCACCTATGTGCATACAGTATATATATAGATTAGATTAAATTCATTGTCACTGCACATAGTATACAAATACTTGGACAACATACAATATACATTTAATGTGACAAAAACACCCCCAAAGAAGTGGGGACTATTCCATTCTACTATTCTAAACTATACACTGTCATAGTCAGAACAATTTGGTGTGGAAGAAAATAATTTGGTAATTTACAACTAGTAAATCACTAACTAATAGCCATCATTGACGGTTTAAAATATATAGACTATCCTACATTATCTCCTGAAACATGTGTTGCATGAATAAAATATATAATAATCTTTAGTAGTTGCCTATCACACTTTGTATGTTAATGGCTGGTATATGTTTTGAATATTAATGTCACCCAGCTGCGTTGCGCCTTGGAGACATCCGTGGGCTGTGTTTATAAATTAAAATCGTACTGTAGATCTTCTTAATGGAGTCGGGCCATGAGATATACAAATGTCTGAATGACCGATTACGCATCTAACCTGAGACGATAGATTGTTTTAATACCTCGATTGTCACCGGTTAACGGTTTATGTTGGGGATAGATATAGTTAGATATGATTAGAGGCATGTTTAAGTGAATGAGTGGCTGCCACACGTTTAGATACCTGTCAGATTGTCAAGCAATGCTGCACTGCATGTCTATACATGGGCAACTGACAACTTTATGCAGCCCCCAGGTCAATATCTCAATGCTGATATACAGTATTATTGATTTCAGCTATTACAATTCCAAATATGCAAACATGACCCTGCTTAAATTACTTCAGTCTATATCCGTATAGCTTAATAAATAGTACCGGTAATAAAATGTTGTTGTCTTTTTTTTTTGTCAAATGTATTTGTATTGAAGTTCATAAGGTATATACATAAGTATTACTAAATGCATTTGAAATTAAATGAAAATGTTACTCTAAAGGATTCCAAAAATGGCAAAAGATTCCAATAAAAAAATAGCAAAAATAACCAATCTACAAGGTCAAAACCCATCGTGTGAGGCTTTTCGAGCTTGTAGAAAATTGAAAATATGCAAATAAGAGGTTTCTGCCCGACACGACATGCAACGTGTCCCTCTGGAGTGAGTGTGAAAATATAGTGGCCCTCTCCATCATCAACGTTGCCCCACCCCTGTCATATATATTGGCCATTGTGCACTAGTTGGTAGTCCTACATGACAGTTTGTGTATGTATATGTGGTTCCTGACCCTTGAGCCAGGGTGTGAGGAAGCAGATTGCTTTTGACAGATTCCACTGATGTCCCGTTCATTAGCCTGGGTCTCCCTTGGCATGCTCCGTGTGGTCAGACTCAGAATAGCTTGACGCATTAGCTTATGTCCTATAATGACTCTCTGCCATTGTGGGAGATTTGAAGCGAGCGTAGCCACATAGACACGTTGGTATAGATGTGAGCTCACGCCAGAAAGGCCACGTCTCAGTAGAGGCTAGAAAGAGTCAATAATCTAGACGTAATAGAGTTCATACATCTTCCTACCAGGATTGAACTTTGCGGAACGGGTACTTGGCGAGAAAAGTCGCGGCCTGAACTTTGCAACAACGGCGACCCCACAGGTCGATTGAAAACCGAGCGCTCGATATAGTTTGTTCTATTATCCCTTTTTAAATCAGCCGGGGCGGGTAGCGGTTTAAGTTTCGCCGCGCGGAGCCACATTCATCAGTTTATGGCGAAATGAGGAGCCATTAAAAAGTCATTGCGCTGCTCGGCTGGCAGTTTGGCCGGTTCCACTCAGTCTGCTGCCGTCTCACTCCAGCCTCTTCCCCGACCACCACCACCGGACACTCAGGAGCCCAGACGGTACAGCATACAGACAGTCCAGACTCCTGGGCACACGCCTTCAGCTTCCCAGCAAACCGCTCACGGTCTTACCAACCTGGATCGATAGCCCAAGACACTTACTGTACTCTGAGACCAGGCAATTACCCAATAAACATACTCCAGCACTGGCTCCAGCCATGGAGAGGATAATGGAGAGGAGTAGAGGCCACTCAAGCTGCAGTTGTTTGGTTTGTTGTTTGTTGCCATGGTGGCACTAATGCAGTTTTTAGGTAGATTGGCGGTTGGAAGATTATCAAGTTATCATATATATATATATATATATATATATATATATATATATATATATAATCGGGGTGAATACTTAGTTTAGACTAGTCGTCATTGGTTAGACTGGTTAGGTTAGGTTTAGGTGTGCTGCCCTGTGGGAGGTTAGGGTGAGGGTTTGAGATAGGTTGTAGTTGTTTAGGACTAATGACTGGTCTAACCACTGACTAGTCTAAACTAAGTACTGCACCCGTTTAATCTGAAGAGGCTCACACAAAGATAGCCTATAGAATATTGAAAACATTGGATTTTGATATGAAACGTTTGGTGTCTGGAGGAAAGGGATCATAATTTATTATATTATTTAATGGCAAGCTGGGTGTAGCGTGGCCGTCGAAACACGTTGCCGAACCTGCAGGCAATGCCTATCAAAAGAAATCTGACGGACATAAAAAGAACATTTGTTCATTGTGTCATTGTCAGTTTAGGAAACACTAATAATGGTCGTCTGCTCAGGAAGCCCAAACACACACACTACCATAGAGAGAACGCACAGAGAGCTCAAGGACATTTTGTGGGGAAATGAGGTGCATCGAGTAGGATCATAAAAGGAAATGATGTATACATAATGCCAGTCCTGGATCACGGTTTGTGTATCATGAATTGATAGCAGCATACTTGGTGACAGGCCCACACCATTCCTGATCATCCATTGTTATTGTAACATCTCTCTGTAGGGTCACACATGATGGATGGCCAACTGTAAATGGCTTAGATTTGAAATGATTATTAGCACAGCAGATGAAGGTCACAAATGCGGTGTGAAGATGCAGTCTTTGTATGTGACGTCTAAGAGTAATTTAACTTCTCACCCTTCAACACAATCTGTGCCGGGATTCCTTCAAAATAGAAGCTCTGTGGTGTCGGAAAGACATGGTCGGAGAAATATTTAGCTTACCTTGCCGATTCCATTTATACGATCCAAAAAGCGTTCCTATTTTGAACGAGAGGTAATGAAGCGCTTAGTATATCCATCAGATCAAAACCACTAGAAGATTAGGAGAGACGAGGCATTCTTTCTGCCGCTCTAACAGCTAAGTTAACGGTAAGCTAATATGACTGAAAAGCTGAAAACATCCTCCTAGTATAATCATAGTACGATCATGATTATAGATCATGTTTTTGGGGGCGGGGGAGGGAGGGGGATCACGGCACTCCATCTTTAAAAATAAACTACAAGGTTCATCTCATACTCTGTTGTCCTTGAAGTCCTTGAAACGTTTTTATATACCGTACTTTTAATTTTACATTTTGTACCCCATTTTCCATCAGCCACACTATGCCTCCTTGGTTTGAATTGGTCATCGGTATAAAGTGCATTCCTAGCCGTGGTAGGACAAAAGACTGTAGCTACAGTCCTGCTGTGCAGAAACTAAAACTGATAATTGCCCACTCATTGTGCCCTAGACTTCACTCCTTGTGCCCTAGACTTCACTCCTTGTGCCCTAGACTTCACTCCTTGTGCCCTAGACTTCACTCCTTGTGCCCTAGACTTCACTCCTTGTGCCCTAGACTTCACTCTTTGTGCCCTAGAGACTTACTTCACTCCTTGTGCCCTAGACTTCAACACTGGATGGGTCTCAGCTTCACTTTTGTGTTATATTTCTTCCCCCCATGTAGTATGCAAAATATACACAAACACTCACACTCTCACACACGTGCAGTCGTGCACACTTGCACGTGCGCACACACACACACACACACACACACACACACACACACACACACACACACACACACACACACACAGCTCAGTCTGACATTGAGTTGTAACTTAACACTAAAAACAAATCGTTTCTTGAGTAAAGCACATTGATCAACAGCCCCAATCATGCTTGATTGAATCAATCAATCATGCTTGATTGCCTGCCAAAATGGCAAGCTAGCTAATAGCTATCTTTTTTCTTTCTGTCTTTCTTGGTGAAATATTAGTAATTTACACAATTGTCTTCTTTTGAGTGAAAAATGCAAACAAACAAAAAAGGTTTTCCTGCTATTAAACAGTACAATTGCACAGGCTTGTATTTGAAACATGTATTGACACCATGCCTCTCGAAATTGTGTGAATAAACATAACAGGTCTGCAAGCTCACTTGGATCGGCTCTTTTTGCATTGGAGCTTTGGTGTGTAGAGGGAAAAAAAGTATGGGGCCAAGTATAGACGCCTGTTGGACCCCGGTCAGAATCAGAACGTTGTTGTCACAGGCAGTACCCGTGGATTGAATCCACTGCGGTGCATTTGGCTTCGTCCAGCGTCCATGCAAACACAATTGGCCCGTGTTCAGGGGGTTGGCCCCCGAGCGGAGAGAGGGTCATACAGTATTTGTCACTGCACATACGCTACAGTCTGGGGCGGCTGGGCCTGTCAGCGGGGAGCGGTGGGCGGGAGGAGTAGATGGAAGGCTCTATGTCCTCCTCCTAATGGGGGCTCCTCCTCACTGACAGATAGGGCAGCAGCGACGGATCCCAAATGTGTGTGGGGAGGAATTAATTGGCTTAATGGCTAAATTGGGGAGAAAAGGGGTTACAAAAGAATCACAGGTTTACAGGTGTAAAGAAGAGTATATATATATATAATAATTTTTTCCCCCTACACCCTTCATCATGTTGTAGTTTTCAGGAAAGGAGGAAGGATAGAGAAGGACAAAAAGCACAAGATAGAAATGGGTAAAAAAAAAGAAAAAAATTCAAGACATGTAAATACAGTACACGTAAGCAGAAATAATAGCAGCGAGGTTAGACATGAGGTGCAACAATAAGGTGAGGGTAAAAATAGCAGTACATAAGATTCAGCACTAGCAGTGACAGATGGCAGTCTCATATGCAGGTGACATAATCCACACAGGGGGGTAAAGTCCACATACTGTATAGAAAGCCAAAGAAAATTCACATGAAGGATAATCTCTCGAGAATAATCTCTCGACAGATTCAGAGCAGCGCTTACTGAATCTGTCGGCAGGGGCATTCAGTAAGGAACATCGCATATACGTTGTTGTTAGTGGTAATTGAAAACATAGTCGCCCCACCAGAAGAGGAGGGCTCAGGGCGGACCAAACGGTCCAACGTCCTATTGGGCTGCACCCCCAGAGGCAGATTCAAATGGAAACAAACAGCAGTTTCCCAGATTGCATGAAGGAAGATATCCAACATAAGGACGAGCAGTGTGGCAGGCCAGCCTGATGGTTGGCTGGGAAGAAACTGTTCACAAATGTGGTGGTCTGGTCTTGATACTGCGGTACAGCTTGCCTGTCTGTAGTAGGAGTTGTGGCGTGAACAAATTGTGGCTGGGGGGGGCTGTCCTTTATGAGACGAGGAGCTTTGACTACGCACTGCTTCTCAGACAGTTCCTGGAGGGATGCAGCTCACCTCCCACGATGTGCTAGGTCGACTCCACACTACGCTCTTTGACTCTTGTCAACAAATTATAGGGTTTAAGTGTTTTAAGACACAACATTGCATTCACGACAGCCAGTTGCAGTACATTACTTTGCTGTCATTACAATAAGTCGTTTTGGTCCATGATATGCATACTGTAGGCTATAGAAGATGGAGCTTCACCTTAGCACTAATTCATTAGTTTCTCTTCTTTAGTTATTTAGCTATTATTGTGTGGATTCACTGGATTGCATGCATATAAAATAGTAATAGTCATACCGTATATATATCCAATTAAATTTCCGCCAAATTCCAGCAATGCACTATACAGCGTACAGGTTGGTCTTGTCCAGCGTGGTATGCGTTCAGTTTAACCTATGGCTGTGGCAGTTGGTTGGCACAGACTGTTTATTGACGAGGCATGGGCATAGTGAGAATGAAATGGAATGATCTGCACACCAAATAGCTCCCAGCAAAAATACTTTTCAATACAAAGAGTGATAAGGCTCTTCCTCAGACGTCTTGTTATTGTACATACAGAGAGAGGCATGGCAGACTTTTAATTTAATGTCTTATCTGGCCTGTGGGTATCTATCCATTGACCCTGCGCGCCTCCTTGGTTCATGTGAACAATAACATTATTCCCCCAGCATATTGGAAACAGAACAAGCTTTGACCTCTGGTGGGGTTTTAAAAGAATTAATAGTAACTGAGCTGTGCTGCTTCTCACTATCTACAAAGCAACACAAGGAACCAGTAGATGAGTGATGAGGGCTTCCAAGACTTTTATTTATTGTCTTTTATTGTCATTATAAATATTAACAACCCAGTAATGGCAGGAGGGTACCATATAAATTATACTGATATTTTGTCAATAACCAATGACATGAGTCTCTCCATATGAGTACCGTATATCATGAGTACATCCATTTAATTTACTGTGTGTGTGTGCGTGTGCGCACGCCTGCAAACTTTTTCCACATGCTGCTTTCTTGTTTATTTGTTTGTTTAATGCAATACATGAGCCAACAACAGACACTGAGGTGTCTGTTGTCCGTGTGTCTAACTGTATGTGCGTGTGAGTGACCGTGAGCTAAGCTTACCCTCTATGAAAGATTTAGCTTGTTCACAGAGGGGAGTTATTAGAGGCTGGTGGGGGGGGGGGGGGGACTCCAGGGCCACATCAGGGCCAGTTTGTAGTATTATCGGGAGATTAAAGCCAGTTCATTGAAAGGTCTCTTAGCTATTCCACCAGATTGATCTCTCCCTCTCCAGCCAGCCCGCTTTGATACACAGCCACCAGTACCAGCTTGTTCTCTATTTTCTTACCCCCCGTTTCCATTTCTCTCTCTCTCTCTCTCTCTCTCTCTCTCTCTCTCTCTCTCTCTCTCCATCCCTCTATTCAGCTGCATGCACCGTATCCATTCCCTCTACCTTTTCATTGTCACTTCTCGCTCCTCCGGCTGTTTCTCCTCCCGTCGTGTTACAACAGCCGCCGTGTTGTTGCAGCATCGTCTCTGGGACTGCTGTAAGGCCAAGTGAACATTTCATTTTCTACCTCATCCTGCCATCATTGTTCTGCCTCTCTATAGCCTTTACTCCTTCTTCTTCCCATCCTTCTGTTCTCACTGGACAGACACGCTCCAGCAACAACAAAAGGGTGACACATCTCTCGCACACATCTGTGTCTGCATTTTGTGCTCACTCTGTTCTCTTGCTAATCCCTCTCGCTGTCTCTCTAGCCATGCTTCCTCTCAGTCATCTGCTTGTCTGTCTGTCTGTCTGTCTGTCTGTCTGTCTGTCTGTCTGTCTGTCTGTCTGTCTGTCTGTCAGCCCTTCAGACACCACTACTGCAACCACTAATGACTAATGAGGGATGCCTGACGCTTCCCTCTGGCTGAAGATTTGATTCATTGTTTTGCTGTAATTACACCTTGGGCTAAATCTTCTAAGTGTGCAAATACACTTATACAGCATTCCTATAAATCGTGTACCTGGGAGATATCACTGCCTTTCCTCAGGAAATAAAGGCTTAAAATGAACTCACTGACTTTCCTCAGGAAAGGCAGTGAGTTCATTTTAAGCCTTGATGTAAAAGAAGACAAGGTTAGGGCAGACCTCAAGGCCCAAGTATTACTGAGGTTTGTACCATAGGTCTGTAGTGCATATAGAAAATTGAAAGCTGAAAGCTTGAGTATGTTTGGTTCTGACCCTGGGGACAGTGAGCAAACCTGTCCCAGATGATCTAATAGCTCTGGATGGCTCATAACAGAGCAATATATAAATATCAGATATGTGGGCCTCAATCCATCCAGTGCTATATTATAAGGCATTAATAATATTTGAAATTCAATTATTTTGATTTATAGGAAGCCGATATATAGCTGTCATTTTGTAAGACAATACTACAGACTGTAATCAAGCCTGCTAAAAACAGAAGCATGAACAAGATTTGGGTGATTTGGGGTTTGAAAAGTACTGGCATTTGATTGTTCTTTCTTTTGGCACCAAAAGTTTAACATGTATCCTCACTTAGTTAAAATTCTGGCACACCCAATAATGTATTTATTCATTGCATTGTTCAGTAACTGTATATGGGTCCATAACCATCTGGATCTTTTGTTATGTTGTTTTCCAAAATGTGAACTAGTGGTAATAGCTAGATAGAACCAGTGAGAATGGGCCCTTGGGGAACTCCAGATGTCAGATCTGTACAGTTGCTGGCAGTAGGTACAGAGTAGTCTCTATGCTTCAGATGGGATTTAAACCTGTTAAGGGAGACTCCCACACAGGGTTCAGTCCAGTAATGTCTTGTGGTCTACTTTGATAAATGCAGCACTGAGTCCCACTAGTACTAAAACAGAGACTTTGCATTGTGTGTTTAAATGGATGTTGTTTAATATTTAGCAGTAATAGATAATAGATAGCAGTAATTCTGCAGTGTGATGTCAAAACATTTATTTAGTGCCAATAAGTATGGATGGACTGGGTACATGATTAACAATAATAGTAATTCGTATAAAGGTTTTTTTTAATATATATTTTTTATATACTCATACAATACTACTCATACATTTCCACATTTATATGCATTCAGTAGTGCTTGGTTCTAAAGCGAGCAAGACGCACACTATTTGTTATCTCATTGTCGACACAGTATCACTTGTAGTGACTCCTGAATTTCCCCATGGGATCAATAGGCCTGTCTATCTTATCAGCATGTCAAAAGTTGCAAATAGGGAGGGAAGTATTGCTATTTTGGTAATGATTGAACTTTTTTAGTTGTCTGCCGTTTCTTAGTTCTAACGTGTGCTGCTCACACAATATTTGGTGTTCTATTGGCTCGTACTCTGAATGGGGAATTCCGGGGAAAACACATCTTCTTTCTTTTGCCGCTTTTCTGTTTGTTTGTCTACTGCAGCAGTGTTAAGACGACATGTTTAGTCATTAGTACACTGTGTGTGTGTGTGTGTGTGTGTGTGTGTGTGTGTGTGTGTGTGTGTGTGTGTGTGTGTGTGTGTGTGTGTGTGTGTGTGTGTGTGTGTGTGTGTGTGTGTGTGTGTGTGTGTGTGTGTGTGTGTGTGTGTGTGTGTGTGTGTGTGTGTGTCGCCAGAATGTCTCATCTTCTATCTACTTATAAACCCAGGAATCCCTGTTTGTCTGTGTCCATATTTTGCCATATGGAAATCCCAGAATTTCTCCCAAGTTGGTGCATCATTCATCATGACTGATGTAATAGTAGTACTCTGATAACGGATATTACACCAGGAATGACAAATGTCATTCTTAGTTTTGCTGGGAAATAAAACCTGAAACATGGTGAGAGTCATCTTATATTCAGGCCAATACAGCACAGTATAACAAAAACAATGTGATAATGTACAGTGCGTGCGTGCGTGCGCCTGCATAACTTTACAAAAAGATTGATTTTGTAAGTGTGACTTGATGACAAAAGCTAAAGTCTTCCACCCAGCTTGTTGAATATGTACAACTACACCTGGCCTTCATGTTTGGAGGACCATCAAGGGTGATGGACTCTGACATCCATTCATGGCCAGCTCTAATTTAATTGATCTTTTATTTTTTTATTTTTTGTTATTCATGTCCTCACTGCATTACTGCTTGTTTTTAATGTTGTTGCCATGCTTTTCTTTTATCCTCCATTTCTCTGTAAAGCACTTTGAGCTGCATTTCATGTCATGAAAGGTGCTATACAAATAAATTTTTATTATTATTATTATTATTATTATTATTATTATTATTATTATTATTATTATTATTATTATTATTATTATTATTATTATTATTTATTATTATTATTATTAAGGCGATCTGACAATGATTGACAGGAGACAGCGACTTTTGAAAAGATTGTGTAGTGTGTGAATTATGTTCAAGGATCTAATCTGACAACTTCACGTATCCATCAGACACACAGACAGGCAGTTTGATTAATTTGTGCTGCATTTGAAAAGGAAAAATGGGATGGCATTGGTAGCAGTGATGTAAATAGGTTTTCAATGTAATGGGTCCCAGGACCCAGGGGTGTTCTTTTGGATGGCTCCCATGGACATTTTTATCCCTGCTTCAACAACGTTAGGACTAAGGAGTCATATTTTGTCAATTTTACAAATTGCAGCATTTATCTCACATTTCATCTAGTATGGTTATAAAAGGGTTATATTCATGTATAAAATGTACCTGAAAGAAATAACACAATTCTAAATCTGACAATTGCAAAGAGTTATGCAAACAACAGTGCAAAGTATATGCAAACATAAAGTAAATTTAATAGCACCAAATTACAGTACAGTGCTGAGTACAGCACCCACAGATGGGTCCATTATCAATAATCTGTGTTTTAATGCACCCTATTAGCATCACTGTGGTAGATGGAGCTTGTACAAAAATGAATTTCACCCATTGATTTGAAAACAAATCAAATAATCTACCTCCTTCGCCATCTAAGATCCTTCGGTGCTAGATTCTTCTTTTGTTCTTCACTTATGTTATTTTGAGTGTTCTTCAGTACTGTAGTACAGTAGCACCTGGTATGGATGTTTCTGCAGCCTTAAAGTCACAACTGCTGCAACAACTAAACATATTTAGTTCAAAGATTGTTGGACAACCACTTCAGAGACTCAGGGCTGTATTTTGCGTGTCTTAAGTACCAGGTCTTATTCCCTAACTTGAGTAAACTAAAGACCTGGAGGCGTGATCAATGCCATTTGGCTATTCTGAGTGGCCAAAGAGCATTGATCACGCCTCCAGGTCTTTAGTTTACTCAAGTTAGGGAATAAGACCAGGTACTTAAGACACGCAAAATACAGCCCTCAGTCTATACATCCACGTATGATAACAGCATCCTAAGGTTAGCAAGGAATATCACCTCAAACACTAGCCATGTGATGTATGGAGAATATAGGTTGCTACCTTCAGGAAGGAGACATGGTGTCCCAGCATACAATAAGGTCAGACAAATGAGGTCCTTTGTCCACCAGTCGACTTGGAGGCTTAATCAGGAGTTGTAGCCAGGGGTTATCTAGGCGGTGGACATTGCTCTTGTCTTCATGTCTTTATGTATGTCATTTTGTTTTGTTCTTTGTACTATGTGTTCTGCATACATGGCTGCTGGGTCGCAAGACAAGTTTCAGTGTGAATAAAGTACTATATCTTATCATAATCATATCATACTAATTATGTATTTAAGGCTCTGTTCCATTTAGTGTGCAGTGGCTCTCAAACATTTTAATTTCAAGGACCCCCCATAACTCTGAGAGTGTACAAATGGAACCATGATTCCATGTGTACACTCTCAGAGTTACACACCCATACGGTTTGGAACACTCAACACACTCAAGGACACTTTGAGACCCATTGAGGTAGCAGAGTGTTTCCAGTGAGCCAACATCCACAATAGCAGCAGCACCCTGACTCTGTTTGAGCAGGATAGAACAGAGCCTCCATTAGTATCAGCGGTATAAGTACTACTACGAACTACGGGCTGGCTGGAGCTGCAAATGTCAGCAGGGAGTGTTTGCCGGGAGGAGTGGGAGTGGGTCCCGGTGCGTCTCCCCACTGATGGGGGTACGAGAAACTGTGTGTGGGGAGGAATTAATGGCTTAATTAACGACTTAATTGGGGATTTAAAAAAAAGGTAAAATCAATTGTCTAATTTTAAATGAAGTATTGGAAATAAATTGAGTATTAGTACATTTAGCAATAGTATTAACAGCCTTAGTAAATGTAGCAATAGTAGTAACAGCAGTATAGAAGAGGTAGTGGGAAAAAACAAGATGAATTGATGGCAGATTTACAAGACGGGTAACACAGTAATACAGGTGGTAATGTTCATGTTTATAGCGTGTGCAATGCAGCACAATTGATGGGTTTGCACATTTTCCACAGAGCAGCGATACTTGTACAGCTGGTGCTAAATGGCAGGTGCACAGAGCTTGGCACATCATCTCCTGGCTATAGTACCATGGCAAAGTAGGAGGGAAGTGTGGAGCAAGATAAACGAACCCTTCTTAGCAGTATCTGGTCCGTGAAGTTGAATGCTGTCTCATGGAAACAGGTTGTGGGAATACACGGTTTGTTTAATTAAAGAGATTAGTAGCATGACAAGAATTACTATTGTATTTCCAGCTAACTGGAATGACTACGTGCTGTACTTTCAAAACCTATCCTTCCTTACTCATCCCTTCATTAAATATAGACTGCTGTGTATTTAGTATTTACTCTTGGTGTGTGTGTGTGTGTGTGTGTGTGTGTGTGCGTGTGTGTGTGTGTGTGTGTGTGTGTGTGTGTGTGTGTGTGTGTGCGCGTGTGTGTGCGTGTGTGTGTGTGTGTGTGTGTGTGTGTGTGTGTGTGTGTGTGTGTGTGTGTGTGTGTGTGTGGCCTCCAGTAATTACATTCTGTATAAATAAAACGTGTGAATGTCAACACTCAATTACCTTTTTATTCACTAAGTCAACTCTCTGACATTAGGAAAGGGAAACACTGTGACACATGACTTGTACATAACGTATAATTATATTACATGATATTAATCATCATGGTGTATACTGTGGTAGCAGGGGGTGCATCTGTCTGTGATCTTTTCTGTGGCTGCCAGCAGTTCCCTGGCCCCGCAACTGCACCTCCCGCTATCTTCATCCCTCGCAACGGCATCTCCCGCTATCTGCATCGCACGCATGCTGATATTCCTCATCTATCTACAGTATGCACCAAGTGTCTGTCTGTGTGTGTGTGTGTGTGTGTGTGTGTGTCTGTCTGTGTATAATCCATCGAGAACCGTTCGAGCCTCCGACTTCAAATTTGACACACGCGTGCCACACAACTGCAGGGGGTGCAGTGCCCGGTGTCGAGTCGGTCGGTTGTCCAGAACCGCCCCAAAAGGGCCTCTGCCCCGGGGCTCTGGACTAGGAACATGCCCAGGGTCCATATATGGAGCTGGCCTGTTCTGACATCATTCTGACGTCTGCATAGACTCCATATTTGGGCATGCCTGACAAAGAACTCCATATATTGTATGAGCATAAAAGGGACACAGACCAGACATACTATCTGGGTGGGGCATTCATTTCCAACGTGCATCGTTCCAGTACCACAGGCCAGTGCCCAACGGGTACCACTGTAGAGGCCCCACGGGCACCACTCTAGTGCATGGGTTCCCAACCACTGGTAATCCCCCCCTCTGGTGGTACTCAGAGGAGGTAGTTGTTCTGACCAAGCAATTGGTTGAAATAGGCTCTCCAGCCGTGCTGAAATGAGCATGACATGAGCATGACCTAGTCGTAAGATTGTAGGACGGATTAATCACATTAGAAACGTATCAGTTGTGCATCAGAGCAGCAGCAAAATTGTCTTAGGAATGGAACAAAAACAAAACAATTTAAAGAATAAATTACATTTTCCTCCTGGGTTAATAATAGTTGAATAGGATACGCTCCTGTATTTTAACATCAGTTATTGCGGCGGTACTTGGAGTGCCAGATATTTTCTGTGGTGGTGCTTCAGTATAAAACGGTTGAAAACCCCTGCTCTAGTGTACATAAGGACATCTGCTGCGTCAGCCTACAGTCTGTCTCAAGAGATGACTTTTTATCTGCAGTACCAGTTCTTGTGGATCAGAATTACACGGTGCTGTATCTGTCGATAAAGATGACGTCATGTGTACAATTATTATTAGCGTTAAGAGAGCATTCATGTTTTTACGACGTGGTGGCGCCTAATGCTTGAGTTAGCACTTTATGGGCGTTGTGTGCCAAAAATAGCAGTATCAAGATTATAGATAATTCAATTATAGATATATTTAAAAATAAAATGGTGGTCCCTTATTGGCTGTTGATGGTGACGTAACTAAGGTACGTTTCAAGGTTGGTATAATGTCAATACAAGCCTAAAGGATTTAGAACGGCAGTTGTAGCAGTACTTGCTTACCTTGACAGAGTGCATTTCTATACTTTCTAGATTTGGATGATTATTACAAAACATTAACCACTAGAGCCCTATATACATTTCGGCCATTTGAAAATAGCCGATCTTGCAGGCTCACAATGCGTCTGCTACATCTGCTATTTCAAAAGATTTGTATACATTTGAAAAACTTGAAATGAGTTCATAATGTGTACTTTTCATTTTGGTACATATTGATGCCAATACTTTTGTACTTTTACTCGAGCACATTTAGAATTCTGGTAATTCCTTGTAACAGAGTATTTCTATATTGCAGTATTGATACTTTTACTTAAGTAAAAGATCACCCCCCCTCCCTGTGTCTGTTCCATTGAGTGGGCTCACCACTGCATACACAGCAGCTTTTCCACAACTGTGTGTGTGTGTGTGTGTGTGTGTGTGTGTGTGTGTGTGTGTGTGTGTGTGCATGTGTTTATGCGCTTTTATCCACACGCCGTTCTTGCTGCTTCCAAAGGGAATATCATAAGAAATATTAAAAGTAATAAAATTCACTTTGGGAGCAGCAAGAACGGCGTGCGGATAATCTATTCTTTTCTTGTACTATACAGTATAATTATTTTTTTATCCTGCTCCAGTTTAAATTCTCGCTTGGGATGTGTTTACTGTGTACTGTCTTGGACTGTGTTTATGCATATTGTACTACCTGTTCTGCACCATGTGTGATACAGTCTAGCCCTTTTTTCATTTAGCATAGGAACATATTGGCCCATTTAGGACTGGCCCAGAAGGAGCTGGAAATCGAACTGGGAATCTTCTGATTCCAAGACGCTGGAATCACTTGAGACAAGTCTATGTCTGTGTATGAGAGGGAGAGAACACTGTAAGTGCAATGCAACACTGACAATTGTAAAATCATCACACACACACACATGCGCGTGCACGCACGCACACGCACAAACGCGCACACACAAGACCACCACGTTTTACATGACTCTTTAATGTCTTTTCATCTAATGATACAGTCACCCATGACAACTTTATTACAGCTGTAATGTTGAACTTAATTACAGCTTGGTATCAGTTCTGTTTGTGTGCGCGCACTCCTGTCCGTGCAGCCATGTCGTGCACACACGTGTGTGTTTGCGTATCTTCACGTGCGTGCGCACAAGTGCGGTCTGAAGAACTCTCTCGTGGCTGACTGTGAGGGTGGGTTTAATTTCTTGTCCACCCTGCACACCACAGAGCTGTGTCATTAAAACGCCTACTGTACATACTAGTAAAAACCTCAGTGTTCATTTATCCATTTCTAACTCAAGAGAGTCTACAAAGGGACTCTTACGGGTCCATTTGGGTACATTTGTACACACTCTGACTTAAATTAACTCTCGGGATTTCACGGTGTAGTGGCGGGTGCGCTTATTGCAGAGGAAACGCTGTTAGTGTTTAGAAGCCTAAAAAAAAAATCAAAGGACAGTCCATGACCTCCTCTGGCTTGGGCACACACACACACACACACACACACACACACACGCACACACACATTCACAGTTGGTGGTTTCCTGGTTGTAATTATGCAGATAGAGAGAAAGTATGTGGCCAGTGAGCAAGACTTTAATTTGGACTGTGCCTTTCGCCCTCTGTGTTCCTCTAATAGTTCCATTTATTGTAATTTGTTCCGCCTGAGGCACTGAGTCATAACAAAGGCATTTGGATGTAAAACAAATGGAAGACCCACACACATCGTGTGTGTGCATGCGCACACTCGCACACATTGGTTTAGCAAACCTTTTAGGACATTGCATTGATTTTAACATTCATTCTATATCTTCTAACCGTAGTCGTAACCCCAATCCAAACCTAAACCACTACCCTATGAATCTTAAGTAAAATCTAATTGAGGTTAGTCACATACTGTACATACTCGCTGTATGTGAGATTTGTTCTCCGCATTTGACCCATCTCTTGGAGTGGTGAGCCACAGCGCTCAGGAATCATTTGTAGTTGATCTAATCTCATCTCCCCCCAATCCAACCCTTGATGATGCTGAGGCATTGGATCCCCTTCATACAGTCTTTGGTGTGAACCCGGGCCGGGGATCGAAACCCGACCTCCCAGTTTCAGGGTGGACAGTAACCACAAGGCCCCTGAGCTGGAGGACACTAGTTTATCTCCGATGTGACAATGTTCCTGACATGCTGTAAAGACTCAACTGTTGTTGTAGTATATACGGGAAGGCTGTGTTTGAAGTGGTGCTGCCCTTTGAGTAAAGAATGTAGCTCTGGAGGACTCGCAGACAAGGTCATATTGACCTGTACCTCTTCGGAGGGCACTGAAGGCTAAATTGAATATAAATCAGCTGTGTGCGTGTGTGTGCTTGGATGTGCAAGCGCGGGCGAGTTTCTGTGACTGTATGCGTGTACACAGCACGCTCTGTGTTGCTTGTACAGTATGTGCATGAGCTGATAAATGTATCCAGGCCAGTGGTACTAGAGACAAACACCCCTGAGACTTGATGGAACGCCTCGTGGGTCCGTCATCTAAATAAATCAGCATAGAAACATCAATGTGCTGAAGGCAACGAAAAGTGACTCAGTCACACTGGTGTGTTTGTACGTTGTGCTCACGCAGGCACAAAATAAGATGAGAACAACAATGATATAATAATACAGAATAAACTTTCACTCGGTATAAGAGCAGAATAACCTTTCACTTAGAAGGCGTTGGCTAGCTTGACAATGGCCTCAACATGTGGTTTTGGGAAGATTGTAGACAGTAGGGGTCTCACTCATATTTTCTATGCTACATCTTTGCTCTCAGTCACTCCAAAGGAATGTGCACAAGTCAAAATTCATAATAAATTCCTAAATTCAAATAATGGCCGTGAAACAAATCCTCAAATACGGTGACAGATTGAGATGAAGTCATCTCTCGAGGTAGTCTGGTTCTGTACAGAGACGGACGGAGCCAAAACAGTTAGTTTTAGTGTTAAAGCTACTCAAAAAACATGAACGAGTTCCAACACGTAATAGGCTAATAAAACTGCAGGGGGAATCGGGGCATAAAAAAATACAGTTTTTGAGAATATTTGCGGCAAAAGAAAAAAAAAAAGAATACCCCAAACACTAGCCTATAATATTTCAAATGATGATGATTTAATGTGCGCACAATGAAAAATAATATATCCCTAATAAATATTTGCCCGCGAGGTTTGCTGTCATATGCCTCCAGTGTGTACGAAGCCAGGGCCGTAAACGGTTGGCATATTGGAGTACGGCCTTCCTGCCTCACTCTAGCCCTTACGGGTTCTCTGGGCCACTTTTTATAGTGACGCCACTTAAAAACACTGACATGCTATAACTCCACATGTTCCACAGCCAAAAGCTTAAGCACCACGCAGTTGTGCGTGTGTGTGTGTGTGTGTGTGTGTGTGTGTGTGTGTGTGTGTGTGTGTGTGTGTGCACACACCGTTCTTGCTGCTTTCAATGTGAATAACATAAGAAAGAAAGTAATGAAATTCACTTTGGGAGCTAAATTGGGGCTTGGATGTGTGTGTACTATCTTGGACTGTGTTTATGCATATTTACCTGTTCTATACACCATGATACAGTGTAGCCCTTTATGTGTTTATCATATGAACATAATGGCGTGCGTGCGTAAGTGAACATTCACTGTAATCTCCAAGGACGTATATAATTGACAGTAGGGATTCACGTCTACTTCGCACATGTCCCTAGCAATTATTTTGATTGACAATAAATAGTGTTTTGTCCATCAGCAGCGTCTACTCCGCATTCAATAGATCTTATTCTATGGGTCACTCTCGTCTCCCTATAGATCCAACCCCCTTGGTGATTGGCTTTGCCATTTCTTGCTAACGTACTGTATCTATGAAAGGCTGTGGGCCTATAGCCTACCATGTCTGTGGTATTGCTCCATAGTTGTACCTTTTATGTGGAATTACATTAGCAACATAACCAGGGGTGGAAAGTAACTAAGCAATTTACTAATTTTACTTAAGTACTGTACAATGTTGATTTTTTTCACTGAACAGCAGTTCAGTGAAAAAAAGTTCTTCACACTTGCTTTATTGGGTTCATAGGGTGTTTGGCAGGGATCTCCATCTTGGCATTAGTTGCAACGCAGCGTGTTGTGAGCTTGTAGATCTAGCCTTTTCCGGTATTCCTCCCATGACAATGTACTGTATACAGTATATAGGGCTTGGTTACATTATTTAGTAACGTGAATGGAAAGTGAAAACCCGGGTGAGCCGAGGGAACCGGGGGAAGAGTGAGGGTCGTCTCAGGAGATGGCGGCAGTCGCAGCTCTGCTCCGGATAGGGTCACACCAGGTTTCATGTAGCATCTCGCCCATTCTAATGTTTAATCAAACATTAACGGAACCTCTCGACCCGGACCGCATGCTTAATGTACTCGGCTGCATTAATGAGAAAGTCTACCTAATAAAGTTGCCACTGAGTGTGTTTTAGAGTTGGATCGTATTGTCTGGCCGTGAATGGAAACTATAACACCATAATTAAAAGTAGTGTAAGAAAGTGTTCTTTCTAAGTTTGGTAGAGTATAGGCAGTTCATTTATTATGGATGGAATGCACAGGCACTGGCAGACAGAAAAGATAGACAGAGCGAAAAGACAGACCTTTATTAATCCATCCGTCTTCATCCACTCATCGGTTGTGGGGTTGGCTTTAGCAGCTCGAGGAGTGAATTCCATACTGAGGCTTCCCGGTGTTCCTCTGCCAGCATGAAGATATCATTCTTCTGCATTTGCCCTGGTCTGTACCTCCCCTGGGTTGTAAGGCCAAATATCGTGTCTCGTACGGAGGGCGATGGAGTCTCTCGCGAGGAGCGTATAGAAAATGCTGCTAGCTACCTTAAACCTCTTCAGAATCTTTTTACTCATGATGACGATGCCAGCCAACTGGGTGCGTGTCACGATGATGATGCCAAACGTGTATACCCATATACTGTATGAGGTTTCTAAATGAGTCTGATGTCAGTGTTGGATGTCGCCGTCTTACTCATAAATGGAGCTCTAGGGTGAAAGCCTTCGTTCCAACCATCCCTAAGGGATGGATACCAGACATTTTGACATAATTATTGTACCAGCATTGTAATGACCAACATTTCATGTCCAGACTAGGAATGAAGGAAGTGAGTTCCTGCGGTTCCCTGCAATGAGTAACTTTATTGATCCCTGTGGAGATATTCAGCTTTCATAGCAGCATCACAGTAAGAATGACAAAATAGAAATTTTAATAAAGATATTCAATCTGAACTCCATTTATTGTGGATCCATTGGGAGTGTATTTCCTGCAGACAACAGAAAAGCAAGGCTTGCATAATTAAGGAATTGGACTCGCTATTGGCGCTGCATATCATTCACATCCTCATTATTTGCCACGTTATTAAAAGGTGAGGCTTACAGGCCGTGGTTATTCAAAATTAAAATGAGAGTTTCATTGGAGAGCAGTGGGGTGTCATCATTCTGGCTTGGTTTGCCAAGAGCTCATAAAGGTGCCCTAGTAAAAAGGAAATGTAAAAAAACACTTTATTAATCAATACTTATTAGTGCTTGCTTGCTGAGGACACATTTAGTGGACCAGTATGAGACCTGAGAGCAAACGGAGAAGAAAGGAAATATGAGATGCACACACACACACACACACACACACACACACACACACACACACACACACACACACACACACACAGACACACACGCATTTAAATGTCTTTATTTGAGTCCACATTTATAAAATACATTATCAAGGGCACATCATGGGTACAAAATGCAACTTCTCCTCCAAATTGATTGACTGCCTATAATGGAGGATATTGAATAGTATGTTGTCAGCTGCTTTGATTTATACTCTCTGACCACCAGCCTGTGGACATGCGACCCAAGCTGCCAAATATAAAAACAATGAGCCGACACGTTTAGCCTATAGTTGTATAATGGCTTGTACTAATGGTTGGTATTTTAATTGTTTAGTAAGAAATGCTTCCTCTAAACCTGAATCAAAAGCACAGCCAACTTCCAATAGAAAAACCTCTCTGCTGTTCTTGTCAATTACAATGACATCCATCCAGTGTACTGTATTTGCCGCGCACGCGCCCACACACACACACACACACACACACACACACACACACACACACACACACACACACACACACACACACACACACACACACTGATGCGCACTATACACACATTTTAGAATCTTAGGATCATCATTATTTCCATGACACTTTGATTGGCTGGTTTACCATAATGAGGAACCTCATGATATTCTCACAATTAAAGAGGAGATGTAGGATTCCTAGTTGCCTAGTTAGGCATGCACAGTTTTCTGAAAAAGCTATGTTTCTATGTCAGTCGTTTTTCAAAAATAGCAGACCTACAAGCTCGTAGTGCGCCACTCGGTGGCGCGCTATGAGCTTGTAGATCTGCTATTTTTCAATAGCTAAAGCATAACATGATGCTAACACCAAAAGGGTTGGTTAAATTTGACGTGCTGTCTGACTGAAAGTTGTATAACCTGTACCAGATAATTGGTTTTTAAGTATTGGGTTGACTGGAAGTGTACAATATTCATCAGTTCTGTAATAAATCATGATTTGGAATTCTTCTATACAATACAATATAAATGTTATAAATCATACACGTGCTGTCAGCTGTATCTGTTATCAGTTTGTATGCCCTTTCACACAAAGAGAACATAGAGTAATAACAACTATCAAACAACAGGGAGAGCCATATTTCACATGCGATGCGACACAAAAGAAAGGCTCTGAATTCCCAGTGTGATTCAGATTGATAGACATCAGCTGTTATTATGTAGCGCTGTGGCAGCTATCTATCCTTGTTTACCATCACCGGGGAACACGGGACAAATGTCAGGCAGATGCTTCAAAGTTCATCCCAATAACCCCTTTCATGACATGCAACAAGCACATGCACGCCACACTCAACAGCGGCTGGTTTATGTACTCTTTATCAGCTTCTTCTTCTTGTTATCTACAGGCTTTCATAGATGCTTTCACAAGCTTTTCTTTTGTTGCTCCGTAAATTGTAAACTGTCAGTTCAAGTTCTGAGGTCTGTCATCAGGCGACTTCAGAAATTACACGACACGACCTTTTACAGAAATCCAGGGAGGAAGTATAACGGGAAGAATCCCTGGTCACGCAGCTGCGTAGTTTCATCCTGCATATCAGCCAAACAATGTGGACTTATTCATCACCTCCAGATTTACAGCCCAAACCTGAAAGGGAGAAAGTATTCCAGGCCCCCCTTCGCCCCGACTCCAACGCTCATGTCTCATGTGCAACGCTTTTCATCCTCTGCAGAAGAACACGGGATGTGTCTGTTTCCTCCCAACGCGTTCCAGCCAATCTCTCATCGATAATCCTTTTTGAAATGCCTCTTTTCTCTCTCCCTCCCTAGCTCCCTCACCGTCTCTTTCTCTCCTGTACTTCTGAACTTTTCCCCCCTTAATCCTATTTCCTAAAATGGCCCTGTGTCTCCATTTGGCTTGTCCGAGCAGCAGCACAAGAATTAGAAGCCTGGCGTTCGCTCTCCAGTCATGTGGAAAACAACAGACAGGCAAGGGGAAGAAAGGAAGGGAGAATTGGAAGTAATGGGGTGGGTGGGGGGGTTAAAAGAAACAGACCATGACAACTATAGATGGGAGGGTTATGAGAAAGAAATGATTCAGGCTGTTACAATATTGATGCTATCCTCCCTGAAGCTTCAACCTTT
Organism: Protomyctophum bolini; assembly: GCF_963924005.1. NCBI lineage: Eukaryota > Metazoa > Chordata > Actinopteri > Myctophiformes > Myctophidae > Protomyctophum > Protomyctophum bolini. Next base: position 30,669,573 of record NC_137878.1, read on the forward strand.
TCTCAGTGAACATCTCTCTCCTGTTTCATACTGTCATGGACGCCTTATTCACTGGCTCCACTAGTTCCAATTGGCATTAGAGGGCCATTATGAGGGGCGCATTTCCCCTACGCTACATGCTGTGCGTTCACGTGTTTGCACACAGGTGTGCACATGTGAACGGGTCATTTTCTCCCATTTTCCTTTGTCCCATCAGACGTGTCAGAGGCATGGCTGCTGTCTCCGTGGCACGGTGGCATGTCGTGATACAGCAACACTGGGATAGAGAGAGAGCTGCTGAGTGTAGCGGAGAGAGACAGGCGAAGGTAGAAGAAACATAAAGCAAGCAAGGGAGGACGACATACCAAGAGAGACATGGCAACCGGCTCCAGGGAAATCTTAGCAGGCAATATCCAAAATCAAGGCGCTCTGCAGCGCCACCATAGCCCCACACAATTACACTGCTATCTGACAAAGATATTGAGCACAGATACCTTGCTATAGTTCTGCTGATGTGCACAGCCAGATACAGCCTGGGATTTCTTTATATACACTTAAACTTATCAAAAATGGCATTAATGCTTATTGAAAAGGGTATCCAGCCAGGCAGGCAGAGCAGGTCACGAGGATCTCTGGGATTGTTCTCTCCTCTGCAGTAGAATAGCATGGCAGATATGTGGCCAGTGCTTTAGGTTATGGGGTTGTTGTTTGCCATTCATACTGTACTTGCTCGGAAGGAAGTGGATTTGCAGCGTGGTGTTGTGGTATAGAGTTGGCTGGGTTGGATTTCCATGTCTCTGCCGGGGTGCATACTTAGTTTAGACTAGTCATTGGTTAGACATGGGTTAAGGTAAGGTGTGCTGCCCCGTGGGAGGTTAGGGTTAGGGTGAGGGTTTGAGATGGGTTGTAGGACTAATGACTGGTCTAACCAAATGACTAGTCTAAACTAAGTACTGTCTAAACTAAGTACTGCACCCGTGCTGCCCCGTGGGAGGTTAGGTTTAGGGTGAGGGTTTGAGATAGGTTGTAGTTGTAGGACTATTGACTGGTCTAACCAATGACTAGTCGAAACAACGTCTCAGTTGACCTGGAGAGGTTATAGGCCAGTGATTTTCAACCCCCTCAAGGAGCCTGTGAGGTCCTTGAGGGGTTTCCAAGGGGTCCCCAACTAAATGATTTATAGTTAAGGAACCTATGGGACACTTACTGGTCTGTAACTCGGAGAGTGAGCACATGGAACAAAATGGACTGAAAAAAATGGGGGTCTGGGGCCTAATGCATTTAAAACTGGGGGTCCATTCGGGTTATTCCCTGCTATTCTGCATGCTGTTCTCTCCAGAGTGGCTAGTTTTACAACATCCTTAGCTTAGTAATCCTTAGCACCACATAATTAATCATCAAGGTGTCTCATATCTCTCTATCTCTCTCCCCCTCTCTTAAGATCTCCTCTTTCCCCCTTCTCTTGATGAGTCAGATAAGATGTCAGCCCACTTTATGAAGTTCCAGATGGGAGCGAAGGTGGGCCATGAATCACATGCGATCGTTAAGTGTTTTTTTTTATTTAGGAAGCTGTGTGCCTGCGCTAAATCACTAAATCACTGCCTCAATAACGGCCACCGAAGGACAGGAAGTTCAGCCAACGCTGAAAGAAATGATGACGGGCCACAGCAGGGTGTCCTGGTGGCTCAGCACGATCTAGGATGTTTACATGATGCAACACCACTGGCTTTACGTCTAGGATGCATGTTTACATGATGCAACACCACTGGCTTTACGTCTAGGATGCATGTTTACATGATGCAACACCACTGGCTTTACGTCTAGGATGCATGTTTACATGATGCAACACCACTGGCTTTACGTCTAGGATGCATGTTTACATGATGCAACACCACTGGCTTTACGTCTAGGATGCATGTTTACATGATGCAACACCACTGGCTTTACGTCTAGGATGCATGTTTACATGATGCAACACCACTGGCTTTACGTCTAGGATGCATGTTTACATGATGCAACACCACTGGCTTTACGTCTAGGATGCATGTTTACATGATGCAACACCACTGGCTTTACGTCTAGGATGCATGTTTACATGATGCAACACCACTGGCTTTACGTCTAGGATGCATGATTACATGATGCAACACCACTGGCTTTACGTCTAGGATGCATGTTTACATGATGCAACACCACTGGCTTTACGTCTAGGATGCATGTTTACATGATGCAACACCACTGGCTTTACGTCTAGGATGCATGTTTACATGATGCAACACCACTGGCTTTACGTCTAGGATGCATGTTTACATGATGCAACACCACTGGCTTTACGTCTAGGATGCATGTTTACATGATGCAACACCACTGGCTTTACGTCTAGGATGCATGTTTACATGATGCAACACCACTGGCTTTACGTCTAGGATGCATGTTTACATGATGCAACACCACTGGCTTTACGTCTAGGATGCATGTTTACATGATGCAACACCACTGGCTTTACGTCTAGGATGCATGTTTACATGATGCAACACCACTGGCTTTACGTCTAGGATGCATGTTTACATGATGCAACACCACTGGCTTTACGTCTAGGATGCATGTTTACATGATGCAACACCACTGGCTTTACGTCTAGCATGCATGTTTACATGATGCAACACCACTGGCTTTACGTCTAGGATGCATGTTTACAGGATGCAACACCACTGGCTTTACGTCTAGGATGCATGTTTACATGATGCAACACCACTGGCTTTACGTCTAGGATGCATGTTTACATGATGCAACACCACTGGCTTTACGTCTAGGATGCATGTTTACATGATGCAACACCACTGGCTTTACGTCTAGGATGCATTGTTTACATGATGCAACACCACTGGCTTCACGTCTAGGATGCATGTTTACATGATGCAACACCACTGGCTTTACGTCTAGGATGCATGTTTACATGATGCAACACCACTGGCTTTACGTCTAGGATGCATGTTTACATGATGCAACACCACTGGCTTTACGTCTAGGATGCATGTTTACATGATGCAACACCACTGGCTTTACATCTAGGATGCATGTTTACATGATGCAACACCACTGGCTTTACGTCTAGGATGCATGTTTACATGATGCAACACCACTGGCTTTACGTCTAGGATGCATGTTTACATGATGCAACACCACTGGCTTTACGTCTAGGATGCATGTTTACATGATGCAACACCACTGGCTTTACGTCTAGGATGCATGTTTACATGATGCAACACCACTGGCTTTACGTCTAGGATGCATGTTTACATGATGCAACACCACTGGCTTTACGTCTAGGATGCATGTTTACATGATGCAACACCACTGGCTTTACGTCTAGGATGCATGTTTACATGATGCAACACCACTGGCTTTACGTCTAGGATGCATGTTTACATGATGCAACACCACTGGCTTTACGTCTAGGATGCATGTTTACATGATGCAACACCACTGGCTTTACGTCTAGGATGCATGTTTACATGATGCAACACCACTGGCTTTACGTCTAGGATGCATGTTTACATGATGCAACACCACTGGCTTTACGTCTAGGATGCATGTTTACATGATGCAACACCACTGGCTTTACATCTAGGATGCATGTTTACATGATGCAACACCACTGGCTTTACGTCTAGGATGCATGTTTACATGATGCAACACCACTGGCTTTACGTCTAGGATGCATGTTTACATGATGCAACACCACTGGCTTTACATCTAGGATGCATGTTTACATGATGCAACACCACTGGCTTTACATCTAGGATGCATGTTTACATGATGCAACACCACTGGCTTTACGTCTAGGATGCATGTTTACATGATGCAACACCACTGGCTTTACGTCTAGGATGCATGTTTACATGATGCAACACCACTGGCTTTACGTCTAGGATGCATGTTTACATGATGCAACACCACTGGCTTTACGTCTAGGATGCATGTTTACATGATGCAACACCACTGGCTTTACGTCTAGGATGCATGTTTACATGATGCAACACCACTGGCTTTACGTCTAGGATGCATGTTTACATGATGCAACACCACTGGCTTTACGTCTAGGATGCATGTTTACATGATGCAACACCACTGGCTTTACGTCTAGGATGCATGTTTACATGATGCAACACCACTGGCTTTACGTCTAGGATGCATGTTTACATGATGCAACACCACTGGCTTTACGTCTAGGATGCATGTTTACATGATGCAACACCACTGGCTTTACGTCTAGGATGCATGTTTACATGATGCAACACCACTGGCTTTACGTCTAGGATGCATGTTTACATGATGCAACACCACTGGCTTTACGTCTAGGATGCATGTTTACATGATGCAACACCACTGGCTTTACGTCTAGGATGCATGTTTACATGATGCAACAGCACTGGCTTTACGTCTAGGATGCATGTTTACATGCAACACCAGTTGGCTTTACATCTAGTTCATGTCCCTTAACCTTATGGGTTAGTAACCCATTAAGACCTGAGGCTGATTCTACAAACTAGAAGCTCTAGCGCTGTGTGGGAAAAAGTAACGCAGAAACCTGTGGCCTGTAAAATGATGTTACCGTAGGTGCACGTCTCTGTTTGATGACGTTGCGTAGAGTGGTCCTAATGGGCTGAAATACTTGAAGTACTTGAATGAATAGTACTGTATGTGGAAGTGTGGAGGCCAGTGGAGTGCTGGTAAGCTCGGCCCTACAGTAGCAACCAGACACTATTCTGATTCTGGTAGCAAAGATATTTTGGAATAGCCGACCAATGTGCTATTATATAATATATTATATATATATAGCTAAAAATCCCAAATGATTTTAATGGGAGCACTTCTCAATCTCAAACTTTTCAATCATCAATTGGTCCTCAATAAGGCTCATTATAAGATGGCATGAATTCCGTTTGCTCACGCTGCGTCTCTGCATCTCTGGTGGGCTGTTCACAGTTCAGAAACATGCAAACCGCTGATAGAATCAATGGGGATTCTAAGCTGATAGAAACCACAGCCTTTTACTTGCATGAAGTGGTCCTTTGACATGTGCTGTCTACACTGTGAAATCCTCAGTGTTCATTTAAAAAATCACACCTGTGTGAAGTGAGCGGCGCTCTTATCATCGTACATCATCATGGATCGATCTCATACTGGCCAATTTGAATGCCCGTTGCCACAAATTTACGCCATATTTGGCGGACATTTGACCTAATTTCTCCTCATATGAGACGTGTGGGGATAAGATGGCGTAAATGTTCCCTTCATTGTCAATGGCATTTAATGTTTGCGCTGCGGACATTTTGTGGGGACAAAAGCTGTATATAGGAGGGGCTAGTGAGGGCCTATCTTATCATCGTAAATCTCATTCTGGCCAATCAGAATTTGCGTCATCACCTTCGTCTTCAATGTTTGTGTTACGCAATGTTTGTGTTTACATGAACACTAAAAATCGAGTGGTGCAACTCCCCTCTCTCCCCCCTCCTCTCCTCTCTCTGTTTGCAGGCAACAGTGCAGCACTAATACTATCTCTCTCTCTCTGTTTCTGGCAAACAGCGCCCCTACTGGTACTCAGTCATACTGGTTGTAGGAGTGGTTGCACCACTCAAAGAATTGTCAATGGGTTTGTGTAGGACAAAGTTTGTGTTGGCACATACACCAAAAGCTGAACATAGGAGGGGCTATCGGCCCTCAAAAGAAACATCAGTTACAAATGGATAGAGCATTGAGACTGAGGATTTTGCTGTATATACAGTAGGCTATTAGTATAACACCATAAAACATATTTATAAAAAGGAAAAATTAACATTTTATCCAGAGGGATTTAGAATAAGTATCCCCAGCGTTATAATCAGCCTTTTTGGCTGATTATAATGTTATAATTAATTAATAATGGCAAGGAGACCCTGGATCAAAGCTATTATAGTGCTCTGAAAATAGATGACACAAATATAAAATAATGAAGTAATCGAACGTCAAACATGAACATAATCCAATGCATAATTATTATTTTTTTTTTAGGAATCATCCAAACACAAGATAATTGTTGTTTTTGATGGGCGCCCCTCCTATACACAGGTTCAATGGTTGTTATGTAAACGCCATTGACAATGAAGGGATAATTTACATCATAATGTACCTCATTCCGTGCTACGGACATACACACTCGAAAGCCGTTCATAGGAGGGCCTAGCACCCCTCAAAAAGAGTCCTTTTTACACCACTGTCACTGTGGGAGGCTCATCTCAACTCAATGGAGGAGAGCACCCGATAAGAGCTGCATGCACAGTGCAAATTTAATACTAACTGTATAGTATTTAATTTAGAGGAAGCGATATTCTATACATTAATTAAATGTCAAATCCAGTACAGTTGGGTGGGCCACTTTCTCTGAAAGGCCTAAATAATTAATGAGATTGTATATGTATCCAGTCTATCCACCATTAATATTATGTTAGAGAAGCTATAGTTTAATCGTGTTTAAAATGATATACTATAGCATCGATGAGCTGGATATTAAATGACTGCATGCTAACAGATGACTAATTGATGAATGTGTCCTTATATTTACACACCCTGGTATTTACACACCCTGGTACCATCTGGATCTGAGGGCAAATCACCAAAGGGCTCAGGTGTGTGTGTGTGTGTGTGTGTGTGTGTGTGTGTGTGTGTGTGTGTGTGTGTGTGTGTGTGTGTGTGTGTGTGTGTGTGTGTGTGTGTGTGTGTGTGTGTGTGTGTGTGTGTAATGCTCAGGGAACCCTTTGATCCACACTGCTCCCTTTGCACAGCAGTAACACAATTGAAATTGTGGTGCGTGTGCTTGTGCATGTGTGTCTCTGTGTGGGACGAGTGTACTGCAGTACATACAAAGAAGAGAACACACATCTGCTACGGTTTGAATTATGAATCTTCTCTTGGCCACGGGGTGAAATATGAAACACCCCTGCCCCCACTTGTTCCCCTTAATGTCAGTGATCCCGACACACGCACGCACGAACACACGCACACGCGGTGATGGACGGTGAACACAGAATGTTCACCAATGGACTCTATGCACACAGACAGAATAACCAATAACCAATAACCATAACTTCCTACTTCCGGCCGGGCCGCTGTCCTACTCCCTTCACAGGTGTAAGTTGTTTCCATAACGGCGTGTGTGTGCATAGATAGAGCCCACTGCGACACGCCCATCACACTCCATCACACCCACCCACCCACCCACCAGCAGCAACGACAACACCCCCACATTCTCACCAGAGTGCCATGACTTGAGGCGCTAAAGGTGGGATGAGGAGGGTCACACAGAGGGTGGGGTTAGGAGGAGGGGGGAGGGGGGGGTCTCTCTTCAAGGGCTTCAGAAGCTCAGCGTGTGTTAGAACTCAAAGCCCTGTTAACCCCCATTACCCTCTCTAGCGCCGTACTGCAGGATTAGTAGAATACAAATAGCCCCCGGTGCGCTTCGTGCCCCGTCCTCCGCACGCCAACCTCCGTGCCTTCGAACCCCCCCCCCCCCACTCCTCCTCGATATCCCCCACACCCCTGGAAGAGTTGCTGACGAAGGGCCAGGGTGGTGGGGGGAGGAAATATGATTTGGGGCCAAGCACAGGTGTTTATTTGAATGCTAAACGCTGGCCGTGCTGCTCATTTATGCGCACGCCGTAATGACGGGAATACATTAGCGGATGATTTGAAGGAAGAGGAGCTGCAGAGTGATGATGGCGAGATGCCTCCGGTAATGTGTTGCTACTCCACTGCTTGGCGGTGCTGTGGCGGTGGTTGTGTGTGACCTTGGGTTGCAGAGGCTCAAGACCGTGGTGAGAGCTAGATGGAGAGTGTCGGAATCGCCTCAGGGACGCGTGGTTAGTTAATAATTGATTAGTCCATGTTATTTGTGTCGTAGGCGGTCATGTCTCGACGAGAAGGCACAGCGGGTCAGCGTGAAAGGAAAGAAAGAGCACTATACAGAGAAAGAAAACAATGACCGTCGATGCTTTTAACACTCTTGTGTAGCTTTGAGAGACATGCGGAACTTTATCACATTTTGCATTGCTGTAAATAGCCATTTTGTTCAACATGTTAATAGGCTTACAAGGCTGCCTTGTAATTACAGTAGGACCAGTAGTAATTATATTTAGTAAAAGCGATGTGTTTTGTCCTCCAGACCATGAGGGAGGTGAACTGAGCTGGCCTCCCTATATTCACTAACTAACACATAACAGGACATTATTGTCAGGCCATTTTGTATTGATTGATTGATTGAATAGTTTATTAGACAGAATTAATGAACAGACACTCAGTCCAAAAGGCATAGCACAAAAAAGGTCCTTGCAGTCGTGTTTCCAATTGTATACAATCAATTCATATAGACATGATGACATGAACAATAACAAAATTCAAAATCACAGGTATTGAGCATTATTATTATTATTAGCCACAGATGGACCAAGCCCATCACACACATCTATGGAAACAACAATGGCCTAAACAAAAAGTAGAAATATCTTTTTTTGTTAATCCTTTTTCTCCGAATTGAATCATTATGCAAATTCCCAACCAACTTGTATACTTCACTCCATTATTTTAGTGTGCCTGATTCTCATCTGAGATCTCCATCTCTCCCCTCTGCTCTCCTCCTCCCCCCCCCCCCCTCTCTCTCTCTCTCTCTCCCTCTCTCTGTTTTGTTTGTCTGTTTTTCTCTCCTTCACGGTAGCTCAGGCCAATACGAGACAGACCCATATGAGATTTCTGGGTTGATGGAAAAGTACAGCCACTCAGTCACACCGTGTGTGTGTGTGTGTGTGTGTGTGTGTGTGCATCCAATTGTGTGTTTATCACACTTCAGACCTCTACAGGACAGTGACAGTCAGTTTAATTCTATTTCTACAGCAGACAGAGATGCTCCAGATAATACTGTCCTGTGAGGTACGGTACACAGTCAAATCCTGGGTCATAATAAGACCCCTATGAGTCAATCTTTACACCTCCAGAGTTAAACTAACACGCTTCAGTCGTTTCACAAATGAAATTTCAACAAATTACGTTGCGAAATGCGAGCAGTGGTTCTCAAACTGAGGGTTGGGACCCCCAGAGGGGTCCCCAAATTATTCACTTAACGTCCAGCATTGTTTTCTCACTCCGTATAAACAAACCAAGATACTGTACAGTAGTTATAAGTGTATTCAGCTGTACACTTCTAAAGTGACAATTTACTGACTTCTAACAAATGTAGTAAAACAAAATGTTTAACTCCTGCCATTCAAAAAGTGCTTGTCAGGCTGGAGGGTCCCCAGTTCAGATATGATTATTTTGTGGTGTCTGGAAGGTTTGAGAACCTTGCAGCATGCAGCAAGGTAAAGCATTACTCATTTTATTTATAAAGCGCCTTTCAAAACAGTTGTTACAAGGTGCTGTACAATAAAATAATAGAATAAAACAAGAACATCACAATCAGAGATAAACCAACGATAAAATAAGAAACAGAGCAGCAAAAGCAGTACATAGAAATAGATAAAAACAGTACATAGAAATAATCACTATAGCAAACCAATGCTAGTGTGTGTTTATGGTACAAATGAGTTTGAGCAGCTTCTTAAAGTTCTCAACAGACTCAATGGTATTAATGGTAAGTCATTCCACAGTGTAGGTGCAACAAATGCATAAGCTCCATCCCCTTTGGTTGGCAGCTTAGTAGTCGGGATAGTGAGAAGACCTTTGTCAGAAGACCTGAGTTGTCTCACATTCACCTTGGGGTGCACCAGTTCAGTTAAATAAATTGGGCCCAGCCCATGGAGACATTTATAATTAATAATACAAATTTTAATTGAATTCTGGAGTCAATCGGTAGCCAGTGTAATGCAGCGCACGCACGCACACACACACACACACACACACACACACACACACACACACACACACACACAGACACAGACACAGACACACACACACACACGAATTTTGAATTTGAATGCACTCTGATTGTGGTTTACTCAGGAAGAAGGTTGTGCGATTTCCACAACTCTAGCAATACATTTGGGCTCTTAGATGCATTATAGAAGATGAACACCCTGCGACCCATCCATCCGCACAGGCACACATCCCCTGGAACAGAAAGTCCTAAACTTTGTCACCGCTCGCTGCATGATCGACCGCGTCGTTGCCACCTCGACTCAAATATGTACATGCATTTTCTTCGCGGCTATTAATCATTGTGGCATCGTAGGCCATTTGTGCTGGCTTATTCCGCCGCGTGTGTCTGTCCGGAGACATCAACTCACTGCCACTTGAGGATTAAATGCACTTATCCTCAACGCTGTATGGCTCACACGTGGCAGCGATATTGAGTGTATTTCCCTCCAGAGGAACGGTTCATAAGCTAAATCTAATTGTTTACAGCCATACACCAAAGTAAAGAGCAATTGCAAATGGCATCAGTCTCCAGGGCCCCTAGTTTTTTTCTTTCTCCTCAAGGATATCTTTAAAGAGAGTCATCGCCACACGCATGCAGGAAATGCGCTGCACAGACTGGCTGCATAATTCCCACCCATACTGGAATAGTATCTTTGGTATAACACACCACCATTTATGGCTTTCAAGTGATAGCCAGGCTATGCTGGTGGAGACAAAGTAAACTCTAGATTCGTACAATCTAGCTTCTGACAATGCCAACATTGACCCTTCCATTTGTTGAGCACAATGAGCAGTACACACCACTCCATGTGTCTATATATGTCTGTCTGTTTGGGGTATGAAGAGCTGCAATACCGCTGGGTGACCTAAAGTGCCACTGTTGAGCAGCCTATACAGGCCCATTCACACTGAGAACTATAACAATAAAAGTACAATGAAAACTGTACCGTAGAGTACAGTACAGTAACTATATCACAATGAAAGTAGTGCTCAGTTCACACAGTTTCTTTCTCTCTTTGGCTGTCATGCATGGTAAATCAAAACTAAATGGAATTCTCCCTCACAACTTAATTGGCCACGTCTCTGTTGTTTATACATGCTCGCCTATCGGGAGAGGGCCTGGAAACCAAGCGGGTGTTCCTCAGAAGGTTCCGTCATGAGAACAGTGGGTTTACTTAAGTCAGCATTCCTTTCTTGATTTTGTTGTTTGACGTGCAGTGCCAATTTCCTCAATCTCCCTCCCTTTCTTTTTTTTAAATCCTGAGTGCAATGGTGCCTCGATGATGATAGCAGCCCAGTTTATCGTGGCACTTTGCAAATTACCCTGAAGTGGCTGCTTTTGTAATTGCATGTTGGAGTGAGAGCAGACCTGAATCCGTGCGTGCGAAATGGAGACAAAAGATCAGCAAGATGTGCCTGTGTATCTCTGATATTTTGTTTGATTTTGATTTGATTTGATTTATTTGATATATTCATGATACAATTCATAGAAGAGCAGTACAGAATTATCAGGATTGCACAAAAAGTCAGAGGACTTAATTCCATTGTGATCCAAATAAATAAATAGTTACAGCATGATGATGTGTACTAACATTACAATACTAATGACATTTACAACCGGCCATCATAGATCAATAAACAAAAGACAATAAATAGATATAAATAGATAAATACAGCACTATACTAACTTGCCCATCAGCCACTTTTTCAACATTTTTTTTAAAAATGTTCAAAGACTGGGAAAAATTAATTTCCCTTGGGATTTTCTTCCAATCCTCTACCCCTGTATATTTAAATGAGCTTCTACCTACCCCATGTCTCAGGTTTGGTGGTTTAAGATCAGCTTTGTATGTAGTTGTGCCGCTGCTGTGTTTGTGTAGTCTTGCATAGCCAGACTTTCAAAGAGCTCTGCCTACTGGTGTGTGTGCTCAGCCATATATGTATTCACATTTTAGTTCTGCATGTGTGTTGGCGGGCGTGCGTGCGTGCGTGCCCATGTGCTGAGTCGACCATGTTTTTGTCCAGTGTGCCTTAAATGCTCCTTAAATGGCCGTTTTAGCAGCTGACTTCATCACACCTGCACACTGATTAAGATCTTTAGGCTCCAACAGTAATTACCTGTCAGCTCGGTGTCTTTAACACGCCAGAGACCCTCGAGAGGAGGGGGAGGGAGAAAACAAGACAACAGAGAGAGAGAGAGGAGAAGATGAGATAACAGTTATAATGGCTAAAACATCGAGATGGGAACATAAGGGCTGGAGCAAAGATGACAGAGAGGTATAGAGGGAGCTGAAGAGTATAGGAAATTGAAACGGGATAAAATGGAAAGATGGCGACTGAAGAAGAACCATGGACAAAAATAGAAGAGAGCACACCAAATACGCCCCCACTGCACAGCCCCCCTCGCACCATCAACTGGCAGCCCCTGTTTAAGTGAACAATGGGAACCCTTCGCCCATTTTACACTTCTCCTCTTGTCTTCTCTTATCTCCACCTCCTTCATTGCAGTTCCGTCAAGTGCCTCATCCTCTCTCTCTCTCTCTCTCTCTCTCTCTCTCTCCAACCTCCAACAAATTAGGGCCTGCATTCACACATCAATCAGAGTGCCGCAGTCTCAAGCAAGGGGAGCGGATAGAGAGGCAAAGGCTGCCATTCGTATTAATACATCACCTCTCCAGCTCTAAATGACAGACTAACAGAATTGCCTTGAGCTTATACAGCCGATGGTGTTTCGGTTGTCTGGAGGATGTGCACCGCATTTACAGATTGAGGTTTACAGATTGTTAGAGAGAGAGAGTGTAGAGAGACGGAGAAACTAAGAGTAGATCAATGAGAAACAGGAGATTGTAGGCTAAGAGCAGAGAGGGGAGAGACAACACACAAGAAATGACCGTCAGTCAGATTCTAACTTGGTTCCTCGCGTGGCACTAACTGGTTGAGGCCCACAGTTTACATGTTTTTTTGTGGTCATTTGTAAATTGTTGGCTCGTTTGGTCGTCGTTTGGGTCGTGAGATGGTCTCGTGATGATGGTGATTTGAACATACAGTACATCATTATAAGACTTCACTTTACTTAGGCCTCACCACTTCCGACCCCAGGACATGAAAGAGGGGCAAAAAAAATAAAATAAGAAAAGTGGAGGGTGGATAATGATGAGATTAGACAAAAGAAAATCAAAGGAATAATAGGGACATAATAAATAGGAATAGGAATAAATTGGCATAGAAAAAAGATAAGGAGCATCTTTGAGTTGAATTGAGACAGCATCCAAGTAGTTCAAGAAGGGCCCCCATGCAGATCTCGTTGTAGGGAGATAGAGAGAATATCATCTTTTCATGTTTAATGCACAGAAACATTTCTTTAAGCCCAATTCTCATGTAATGGCTGTCATCTTCATGATGTTGTACCCTAACTGACAGACTGAGTCACAGCTGTAGCTTGTAGCAAATTCTGTTTTTGTGGTCGTTTCTCGACTCAACCGGGTGTGCGTGTGTGCGTGCGTGCGTGTATGAGTGTGAGTGTGTGGTGTAATTGCTAGATTTCTTTGTGGGGCAATTTGGTTGTCAGTGTGGTGTGAGATGGCTGGTACGCCCATGCTGCCTACTCACCCTGCTGCTGCCAATGAACCATTAAGACAAACTCATTTTCTTCTGTTAATGAAGAGTGAAATCCTTTAGTTTAACACCAATGGGCTTAGTGCATGTCTGTCTTTGCTCCTGTCTGCTCTCAGAGCAGGCCCAGTAGCTGTAGCTTAAATGCCTCTTGCTTTCTCAATATGACTGATGATTCATTTAAAGAGGCACCCAAGCAAATATTGTTAGCTTGCTGCTTTTGATAGAATACCTCATAGCTCACAGTCACCGTTGCGCACGTGTGCACACACAGACACGCACGCATGCACACACACACAAACACACAGACACTTCTTCTCGCTGCGTGTCATTTCACAAACGTACGTACGCAGTGGTTTTACATACTTGGTATTAATGCATTGACCATGCATTCAACATTCCCAACCCCAATCATAACCAATCTAACCATACCCAAGTCTACTGTCTATAACCATATGAAACTGTAGTAAAAATGTAAGTGGGTACTTCAAACCAATTTCACATGTCACCAATCACACATGTGTGCACACACACACACACACACACACACACACACACAAACACACACACACACACACACGCACACACATACACACACACACTTTTGTTTGCAAAGCACGAGCGATCGGTCAACCAATCTACTGATTATTATAGCTGCTGTGATAATAGCAATAATAAATAAATAATAAATCTCTGGACAATTTTTAACCTATGACCTTTGACCTTTAACCCTGATAAAAGTAAGTAAAATAACTAATATGTTTTTTGTGTGATCATTAGAATGTCTAGAACATAGTTTTATTTATTATTGTGAAAGATATCCCCCAAATGTAAATGATTAATTTATTATTATTTTAATAATTATTATAAATGTGCATAAAATTTGAGAGAGAATTTCATTTCATCTGATAAGTCCTAGTAGTAAAAAGTAGTAGTGAGGTTGAAATCTCTTTTTTACAAGTAGAAATTAATCCGGGTTTTACAGGGCAGTTTAAGGAGGCAGTAATATGCAATAGTCCCATTCCTTGCATGAACACTGATAATCACAGCAGGTGCTTAATTTATTTTATCTTAAGTTCTGTCGCTACTTCGCTGATCTCTCCCCACTTTGACCGACAGAAAAGCCCCACATGAGAGGGATGTGTAATGGGTTCATAAGGGCAGTGGATTGTGTCTAATGCTCCTGTTTCTCTCTCTCCCTCTCTACTCCCAATCGCCTATTCTCCTATGCCAGGGTGTCAGTATTTCCTGTACATTTTCAGTGTTTATTTTAACCTGAGCATTTCCAGGGCATTTCAGGTAATAAGCTACGTTACAGTGAAGTTTTCTAAAATTGACTTTCCAATTCTTTTGTATGATTTACTTTTTAGCTTTAGCATTATAGCTGAAAGAGAGATTAGACTTTCCAATATGTATTCACAGCCAACCCCAGATGTGCCGCTTGAATAGACGCACCTCATTTTCCCATCCATGTAGATCGGCTATTTTTTATGCGGTATAAATTCATATAAATGAGGCTTTAAAATATGCCCTATGTTTGGCTATAGGCTTCCATAGAGCACAGCAGCAGAAACATTCTTTTAGTTTTTAATTTTTTATCGCACGATTTTTGCAACCCATTTTGTTTTCACCCAGTGTCAATTATCTAATGTAATCTTGGGCGCTGCACTCCCTCTGCCAACCTGGGGAGAGTAATGGACTGAGTGTGGAAGGAACGCGTTATTCCAACCAGTTCCTTTCCCCTCCATCAGGAGACTGTGGATCAGGAGGTCGAGCAGGTCGTCCAATGATCCGTGGGTCGGCGGTTCGATTCCCTGCTCCTCCTGTCCACATGTGGAAGTGTCCTTGGCAAGAGACTGAACCCCACATTGCCTCCAGTGGTTGCTACCATTGGTGTGTGAATGTGGGAAGTGAAGACGCTGGCGTTGACTGTTCGACGCTTCACCTCCCAATGTATGAATTGATGGACCATTGTAAAGCTTTGAGTAAGCACTATGTGAATAGAAAAGTGCTATAAAAACCAATTTTTACAGCCTCAACAGTTAAATTAACACTCATAGGACTTTGCTGTGTGGCAGTGTTTACTATTTGTTTTAGAATTAGACCAAACCTAAATGTGTGCGCTTCATTCTAGAGACACCCACCTCCCACTATCCATGTCCTGACCTAATGTATAGTACAGTATGTCCTGAATTGTCTCTATGGCCGTCCCTGGCTGGGAATGATATAGGACAACCACATGGTCAATCTGCTGTCATGTCTCTGACTGTGATTAGTCACTGTCAAGTACAGTAGGTGGTGCGAGCAGGTGTCACTTTTTGTGTGTAAAATGATTTCACCCACTGTTTTACGTCTATTTAATCCATTAATAAAATGTGCCCATCGTTTATAGCGCCCGCACCACTTTTACCGACAGACAGGATGTTGTTATGAATGAGTGTGTAGCAGCTAACAATAGCCACAACACTAAAGATGCGATCGACAACGGGAGGTAAGAATAAATCTATTACGACTGGCGACTGTACCACGGAGGACCGTCAAACACAGGATATTATATAAGATTTTCGTTGTCGTCAGCTAAACAGGGGAGGAACATTTTCGATGACGTGTCACTGTTGTGCAACACAGAGGATTGCGCAACAAGTCCATCTAGCCTGTGGAGCGATGCGATCCGTTTTCATATCACTAATTTGACGGAGATTAATCAATCTCTGTCTCGGGCACATGACCGTGCACTTGAATTTACCGTGATTTACGTCATGGGCCATTACACTGTTAAACATCTGTCCCTTGTTCTGGATGTCAAAACACCTTAACTGTACAGAAAGCATGATTTTTGTCCATGTGACTTGATGACAAAAGAGAGTCTTCCACCCAGCTTGATAAATATGTACAACTATACGTGGCTTTCTTTGTTTGGAGTACCATCAATTCATGACCAGCTGAAAATGATTGACAGGAGACAGCGACTTTTGGGTAGCTTTGAAAAGATTGTGTAGTATGTGTGAATTGTGTTCAAGGATGTTTCATGTTCAATTATGTTCAAGTGGCGTGCGTGCGTGTGTGCACACATACGTGTGTGCACTTATGGACAACTCCAACACAGCTGTGGATGATTATTTGAAGTATTGGCTGTATTTACTATCGTTGGGCTATCATGAGACTGGAATATCGATCTATTTTAATAAATCATTATTGCAATCGGTGTGCAGTAATTCACTTAAACATGTATAGCATTCATCATTAACTTCAGCATTCATATACAGTTGCATTTGCTACATCAACAGTAGTCAGTCCAGCTAGCTATAGGTACTTGGAGGACAATAAATATTATAGCCTTCAACTGACCTGATTTAAAATGGAAATTCCATTAATTATAATAATTGAACAATTGCATTAATCTCATGGGCTCAGACAGTTCAATCAGGATTTGTGAAGACGAAAATGTTTCTGTATGAGCCAGGAAATGCTATTTAATGTTCTAAAGCTATTTGAATGTTCTAAAGCTATTTCATTGGCAATAGATGAGTAGCTAATTGTGTGCACTGAAACAACCTTATAGCAAATCCAGTTCTGTTGCTGTGGTGTAAAAAAAGAAAGAAAAAAAAAGAAAAGAAAAAATGATTTATCCCTGGAACAAACCGATTTCATTCTTCAGTGATCTGTACTTCAATGCATACTCAGAGGTCAGTGTTTGAGACAAACTGTTCTCTCTTATTTCCAACTTTTCAAATAAGTAGTACAGTACATTTAAACCATCTTGGCTAGTATAGCAATTGTTTACTGTATTGTTGCTAGGGTTGCCTTGTTAACCCCACTGGCTGTGCATGCCTGATGGACTGGCAGACAAAGCAGCTGGCCAACAACTCATTAGCCTGATTCATACGTGGTTGTGTGCTGGTCGGCGCTGAAAATATCCGGTTGCGACGACGCGTCGTGAGCTTGTCGCATGGCCACCTCCGTACGACAGCATACAAATTGAGCATTAGCCTCCCTCTGCATCCAGAGCACAATGTGGACTCATTGCAAAGCTACAGGTAGACACTGGAGAGAGCTACTGCCCTGCAGTGAACAGCAGCCACTGCACACCACCACTGCACACACCCATAAAACACACACACACACACACACACACACACACACACACACACACACACACACACACACATGGAAACACATACCAACGCTGCATGTGCATATAGTCAAACACACACATGCCAACATGTACAAACCCTCAGTATAAGACTGCTATTACAATCCTGACTAAAACTATGCTGGGACCTGCATGGGGCTTTGCAGCATTAGGCCTAGTGGTGGCTGCTGGTGAGCAACTGAACTGTATAGTCTTGCATAGCCAGAACTACTCACACCTCCCCAGAAATCTGAGTAATCTGTTTGTCATTTCCATTCACAAAAATATATTTTAAATTATTTCCATTTCTAGCAAGCTATATGCTTTGATCTTTTTTTTCATTTATATTAGGATATATTTGCACGATTTGTAAAGACGAAACAGAAGTGGGGTGGAGGCTTCACTTCCGCTTGCTCATGGAAAGAGCTTCCGTTCTCTATACTGTATGACCGGCAACAGCCTGGCCACGCCAGACTAGCAACTGTCTATCAGCCCCAACCAGGTGGTACTTCACCACCTTACTACAGCCTGGCCACGCCAGACTAGCAACTGTCTATCAGCCCCAACCAGGTGGTACTTCACCACCTTACTACAGCCTGGCCACGCCAGACTAGCAACTGTCTATCAGCCCCAACCAGGTGGTACTTCACCACCTTACTACAGCCTGGCCACGCCAGACTAGCAACTGTCTATCAGCCCCAACCAGGTGGTACTTCACCACCTTACTACAGCCTGGCCACGCCAGACTAGCAACTGTCTATCAGCCCCAACCAGGTGGTACTTCACCACCTTACTACAGCCTGGCCACGCCAGACTAGCAACTGTCTTATCAGCCCCAACCAGGTGGTACTTCACCACCTTACTACAGCCTGGCCACGCCAGACTAGCAACTGTCTGTCAGCCCCAACCAGGTGGTACTTCACCACCTTACTACAGCCTGGCCACGCCAGACTAGCAACTGTCTATCAGCCCCAACCAGGTGGTACTTCACCACCTTACTACAGCCTGGCCACGCCAGACTAGCAACTGTCTATCAGCCCCAACCAGGTGGTACTTCACCACCTTACTACAGCCTGGCCACGCCAGACTAGCAACTGTCTATCAGCCCCAACCAGGTGGTACTTCACCACCTTACTACAGCCTGGCCACGCCAGACTAGCAACTGTCTATCAGCCCCAACCAGGTGGTACTTCACCACCTTACTACAGCCTGGCCACGCCAGACTAGCAACTGTCTATCAGCCCCAACCAGGTGGTACTTCACCACCTTACTACAGCCTGGCCACGCCAGACTAGCAACTGTCTTATCAGCCCCAACCAGGTGGTACTTCACCACCTTACTACAGCCTGGCCACGCCAGACTAGCAACTGTCTGTCAGCCCCAACCAGGTGGTACTTCACCACCTTACTACAGCCTGGCCACGCCAGACTAGCAACTGTCTATCAGCCCCAACCAGGTGGTACTTCACCACCTTACTACAGCCTGGCCACGCCAGACTAGCAACTGTCTATCAGCCCCAACCAGGTGGTACTTCACCACCTTACTACAGCCTGGCCACGCCAGACTAGCAACTGTCTATCAGCCCCAACCAGGTGGTACTTCACCACCTTACTACAGCCTGGCCACGCCAGACTAGCAACTGTCTATCAGCCCCAACCAGGTGGTACTTCACCACCTTACTACAGCCTGGCCACGCCAGACTAGCAACTGTCTATCAGCCCCAACCAGGTGGTACTTCACCACCTTACTACAGCCTGGCCACGCCAGACTAGCAACTGTCTATCAGCCCCAACCAGGTGGTACTTCACCACCTTACTACAGCCTGGCCACGCCAGACTAGCAACTGTCTTATCAGCCCCAACCAGGTGGTACTTCACCACCTTACTACAGCCTGGCCACGCCAGACTAGCAACTGTCTATCAGCCCCAACCAGGTGGTACTTCACCACCTTACTACAGCCTGGCCACGCCAGACTAGCAACTGTCTATCAGCCCCAACCAGGTGGTACTTCACCACCTTACTACAGCCTGGCCACGCCAGACTAGCAACTGTCTATCAGCCCCAACCAGGTGGTACTTCACCACCTTACTACAGCCTGGCCACGCCAGACTAGCAACTGTCTGTCAGCCCCAACCAGGTGGTACCTTACTATTTTGTGTGTCAACGTCAGGCCCTGTGAATATTCATCACATGCCTCCGCTGCAGATTAACCCCCCCCCCGGCCCCCCCTATCCACTGGGACCAAGCCACCCTGACATCTGACATAATAGCATTTTACACACGTCCTGCTTGGTGTGACGTGTGTGACAGTGTTCTAAGGTTAAGGTGTCTAGCTCAAGGGCAGTGTGGCATTGAGGCGACGGGTACTGTATGGTCCCGCTGGGAATCTAGGGGGCCTCTTCATCTGTTCAGACCCCCCCCCCCCCCCAGCTGGTAAATGTACTGTATTATGCCTGTTGAGGCCACGCACCAAATACATGATCACTTAACCCTGATTTAATTCTGAGGAACTGCGTGCACTTAGCATGCGTACGTTGCATGTATGTGTCAACGCACATGGTGCCAACTGTCACTTCGTTTCCATAAAAATGCTATGAGGGAACTTGAGCTCCACCTTAAAAATAAAGAACATTAGAGATCAAGAGTATTGCAATAGTAATCTAGTGGCAGGGTTCCATTCCCGCGCCACCGAGTGGCGTGCTATGAGCTTGTAGGTCTGCTATTTAAAAAAAATCGAAGAGCCACTGACATAGAAACATAGCTTTTTCAGAAAACTGTCAGGATGTAGAAGACATTTTTTTAATCTGATCTCAGGTCAAAAAGGGTTAATTATGGTACCAACCAACTTCAGACATCGATTGGTTTTACGGTTGTCCGGAACCGCCGATCTGATCGATATGTCCATACAGTACGTATATCTAGATATTCCTCTTTTACGTAAATTCGTTTTTACAATTACAAGTAAAGAGTTAGTATAGCTAGATATCGAGACAGAATGTAGTATATTGAAAGGATGAGCCCCTTGAGATGCCTCATCTCATTTTGGGGGGGGGGTAATCAACTCAGATAGATAGATAGATGGAATGTGATAATTATGTCCAAAAATATGCACTGTTTGTTGCCTCTGTCTGCCAAGTAAAACTGGTGAAATCATTTGCAATCAGTCTCACCCACAACAGAACACCCACATAACGCACATGTGCGCTCAGATTATTCATTAGTGCTCACACGTACACCTCGTGCACACATCAAGTGCACAATCGCACAAAGACACGCACATATGCACCCAGAAACGAGTACCATTAGCTCGCTACTGTGGAACTAATTGTTGGTAGAATTGATTTCTTATTTAATTACAAGACGAGCAAATTAGTTTAAACTAGAAAAATCCCGGAGCCGCTCAAGGGGAATGAAAGTGAAAAGTTTTCAGTAGAGAGGAAAATGAAATTTGCTATGCACGGCGGTTGGTTTATATGGCTGAGTGGGAGGTTTTATTGTTCCCGTTTCCAAGTTTATCAGTGTGTACACAAGCGCACCCCGGAGAGAGACTCTGCTGGATCATTTTGTTTAATGCACCTCCCATTTAGTTTAGATTGAAAAGGGATATTAGTTTAGTTGCCTGGGCGATCCGGGCCTCCAGCTCAACGATGCTGTTGTTGCCATGGCGAGGGAGGATAACGATGCTGTCAACGACGATGCCGTCGTAAGGGACAGATGAATGCACAGAGCAGCCAAATTAAATGGAGACGTCGGGCGAAAACACGAGAGATAATGTCTTGTCGTCCTTGTTGAAGTATGCCAAAAGTAATTCCTCAAATGCAAAGTATGATTCTACCCCCGAATAAACGGCCACCATGCGTGTAGTAAACATCTCTGACTGCGTGTGTTCCTCAGCACACCGTACAACGTCCCCAGTGTTATTTGCACTTGAACGTGAGACATTGCTAACCACTGTGTCATATCCAGGGGGCAGACGTTAGTCCAACGTACCAACAATCTGACATATGTGGCCAGTTAAAACTCACCCGTAGCTCCGACATGCGTGGCCGGTTAAGACACATGCGTGGCCGGTTAAGACACATGCGTGGCCGGTTAAGACACATGCGTGGCCGGTTAAGACTCACCCATGGCTCCTGCGTGCGGTTAGGGTTGGGTTTGGGTTTTGGGTTAGGACGTCGGACCAAAGTAGTGTCTGACTGTTAGTACGGATCGGACCAAAGACATGCCCCCGTCCTATCCACCATGATCTACTACAGTAGAGATGCAGTACACGTCATAATCCTGAGCATTATTTTGACCCATATGGGTGCATTTTTTTCCACTCTTTAGAATTGGATTAAACACTCAGGATTTAACGGTGTACTCACACTTGGCAGAAGAAGCAGATGGAGAAGAGGAATGAGAGATGTCAATGTGAGGTCATCAGCATACACGCCCACAAACATCAAGTTTGCCTTATAGTGCGAGAGAGAGAGAGAGAGAGAGAGTGAGAGAGAGAGAGAGATGGAAACTGCTGAGTGCGAACACGGTTATTCCTTCCTCGTTGGGAGACCCCCAGCCCGCCGGTGCCATCAACATCACTGCCCCGGTTGTCGACTCATCACATTTCTGTGGAAAATGAGATTCGCTGTACTGTGAAGACTGATGATCTCCCTTTAACCTCGGCTACTGAAGCACTTTTCCTGCTCTAAAATAGCAACGGAGCCTTTTCGTCTTTTCACCCCCCCCCCCCCCCCTCCCCCCTCGTGATCTCGTCGTCGGAAGAGCCTGTTGACTTTGAACTATACGCCCTCGCTCGTACTCGCCGGATGATTTGAAGGCGGGGTCTTGTTTTTGAAACGAGGTTTAAACATGCGTAACTCAAGGGCAAACGGGAGTGTGGTGTGATGATACAATGTCTCTTTGATACACATTTTTATCAATTTGAGCTTTAAGGGCATATTGGTGGCCCCATAGGAGCTAATTGGACCATGCCGTGTCAAAGTGCAGTTGTGCAGCTAATGAACGAAGCACGCGGTGCTGTCATGGGACCGTGCTTTTCAACCATTTTCATATGAATGTCCATTATTTATTCAGCATTTGAGCCACAGACCACCATTTGATGAGATTTTACCCAAAACTAAAGGATATTTTGCTATCGTTGGATGAGATTGTGTCCACAATTCCATGCTGTGTTGATGTTGGTACCATTAGGAGAGATAACAGGCAAACGTTGATCACAATAATTATTTTACATTCTCTAGTTGTGTAGAGTTCTTGTAAATTGACTAATGCAGATGTTTAACAAATAATGTAACTCTTGAGAGCCTAAAATGAAACCAAATGGGCCGTTTAGGTTCATTTTACGCTCTCAAGAGTTAAAGATCTATGGGTCCATTTGGTTACCAACTCTCCATCATTTAGCTGGGGACCACCTGGAACCCCCTCAAGGACCACTGGTGGTCCCCGTACCACTGGTTGAAAACCACTGAATTAGGACATCTGAGCTCACACTGTGTTGTTCTGTTGATTGTGATTCCTAGTAGGTGAGAATAAACGGTGCCACTGAATGTCTCTGCGAGCAGGACGTTTAGAGACGGATGAGACAGCAAGTACCACATTTGAAATGCAGTGAGTGATAGATGAAGTAAGGGTATATCGTAGTTAAAGGAGAGAGAGGCAGAGAGAGAGAGTCGAGACAGACAGAGGAAAAACTATTCTCTCGGAGCACAATGGTGGATGGTGCGCTCTCCAGCTAAATAAATTATCACGGGGGGGCTATTTTTAAGCTGAAGTGTAAATGCAGTAATCCTCGGTGCAGGAGCTGTGAACAGCGAACAGAGAGAACCCACATGAGGGAATACAGCACTCTCTTTCTCCTCCCCCCTCCCTCCCCCATCTCTTCTCCACTCTCACCGTCTTTTTTTCCGCGTCTCCACCCTGTATTGGCACCTCCTATCTTTTCCCTTCTTTATCCGTTCTGCTATTCCCCTCTTCATTTTTTTTGTCCGTGACTCTTCCTCTCTCCTTTTCTGCGCTACGCTGCCTTTCATATGGTAAAGCCCTCCTTTCTGTGTCAGAGTATTTAGCTTATCGCGGAGTCCTCTTTGGGGACTCCACAGACTTCCATTGTGATAAACAATGAGGGGCCTTTTGAACAACACAGGGAGGGGAAACATGCAAGTGGCACGCAGAAAGAGCAGCCGGAGCGCTGCGGAGGGGGTTGGGCCGTGCCAGGCTGTTTCCGGATCTCCAAAGCCAATTGTTTTGCAGCCCTATGTATAATGTAAGGGCCTGATGTTTTTTTTTCAGCCCGGGTCCCCTGGCCTACACCTATATGGGATCAATGCTCACTGGAAAGTTCTCTCTCCCCAAGACGCTGTCGTTTTCTTTTGCAGCATTGTGCTGTTTTGGTATGGGCGAGGGGACCCTCCTGCGCGGCTGTTTTAATAGCACATAATGGGGTGTCGTTAATCACCAGGCGCGGGCTGAGGTTTTACAAGGTTAATGATGGCGTAGCCGAGCTCTCCACGGCCTCCCATTCCTCAGGTATTTATCAGTGTCAGGATAAACCTGTGAGCTTGGCGTGGTTCATAGCTCTCACACGCTGTGTCGCTCTCTCTCTCTCCTCTCGATGACTCTGCCCCCCCTACCCCAGCCCTTGTTCCTGCCTCTCTCTCTCCTCTCGATGACTCCCCCCACCCCCCCCCCCCCCCCCTACCCCAGCCCTTGTTCCTGCCTCTCTAACTAGCATATAAAAGAGCGAGAAAATGAACTGGAGCTTGAACGGATTCCTGTGACGATGATGGAGCACTCTGTGACGACGTGAGCTACAGCTCCAGTCTCGCAATCAACAAATTAACATTTTCTAACTTGGCATCAGCGGGCCGATGCGTAGAGGCATCCATCCATAGTGCACATTCTTCTTTGAGCGCTGGGCTGAAACCGTAACACGAGAGCTAAAATGAGCTTTGCAATTCAATATATTAACAATTAATCCCAGCTTTAGTCATACAACCACAAGTCATAATATTTGCACACACACACGCACACACAAACACTTGGGTGGCTCCTCTACCCTACAGGAGCCATTCTCCGTGAGCAACATGCAGTAGTGATATTCTGCACACATACGGCTCATTGTGATGACAGCACTCGGGTGAATTGCGTCAATGTGGTAATCATGGTTAAATCGGTGGATTCTATGCAACACCATCAAACGTCTAACGACCAGCACTGGAGGCACACACACACACGCACGCACACAACGCATTTATGCGTACATCTGTGCTATATCTGTGATGAATTTCTTTATATCGTTACGCTGTTGTCTCTTTTTTTCCATTGCCATGTTTAAGTCCTGGAGGCCACAGTGAGGATGATTTCCTCTCGCTAAAAGCGGTAAAATGAAGTAACTGTAGTGAGCAAAGTAAGAGGGGCCCTGCTCCCTCTTAAAAAAGGAAAAGGAATCTGCAGCATTGAGCCATGCTCTGTGTGCATGTTTGTGTACATGTGCCGAGTTCTACAATAACTTATACGTTTCCATTTTCTATCCAGTCTTTTTCTACTAACCACCCCGTCTTCTCACATCCCTCAAACAGTCAGAACCAAGCAGGTGCATACCGTATAGGAGTCACCTAGGCTTCATAGAAGAAAGTGCCCTTTTTATGTCTGCATAATTCCTCCCATTTATAATATTTCTCCTGCCAAACCACAGTTGCTTTCCACCCTACTCTCATTCAATACAACGACTAGGCTCGAGGTTGTTTTGTTTTCCCCTCCTAATAAAGTCTGTTTTGTTCTTTAGTGGGGAACAAGGCCTGGCGTGCTCAACTGTGGCAGTTCAGCCTGCCACCAACACAGAACTTAACAAACAGGGTTGAACTCTGAATTATTCTTTATGGTTTATGTTGCAGAGAATGAGCTTTGTTTGACGTTATGTTTATTGTTTCCATTTGTTTGATGTTGGCTCCAGTGTAGGGAGCATACAAACTGTGGGTTTGTGTTTGGAACATGCCAACATTGGTTTTGTGTATAGTGGGAAATTGAGTACTCTAATTGTGTTTATATTGAGTGGATATTTTGAGTAATGTGTGACACTCTAAAATGTGTATTGACAAATGTAATGTCTCTGGACATAGTGTAATGTCTCTGGACATAGTGAAATTAACTGGTGTAATTCAAGGTTCAAGGTTCAAGGTTAGCTTTATTGTCCCTTGCGGGAAATTGGTTTGCAGCCAGATCATAGTAAAAATACACAATTGTGGATTCAGTTAGGATTTGGTATGGTCCAGTGGGAGGGGCTTAGCCTATAAGTAGGGAGACCTGCCACTGCCAGATAGATCAGTCAAGGTATGACTGTGGAGGTGTGAGACCCAGGCCAAACTTTCCTGTTCCATGTTGTAAATACTTTTGTTTCATTTTGATCCTTGGATTTATGTGTGTAAAAGGTGAATAAAACAACCCACCTCGTTTCTGCACCAGGTACTCTCTGGCCATCTTTTTCAGTGATTTTCCAGTGTTTTCACTATTTTCAATCAGCCTAACGTACTACCCACGCTAGGCAAAGTGTGACATCAACTCAAAGAGTATGACGGATGCCGACCTAAAAAGGCACAAAAATAGCAACTGAAGTTGTCAGAGCTCGCAAATATGAGCATGCAGCACAGCATAAGCAAACAGACGTATTTAAAGCTGTAGACCTTCCTCAGAGCTTCTGAGACATAGGCTATTTAGTTTGTGGGTCTGAGACTTGGTTGTAGGACATTGCCAAGTCATTAATTCAATCAATATCTTCCATATTTTTAACTTAGGGTTTTAACTGAACTTTTGCTTGAGTGGGTCTAGAATCGTTTAGCTTCCCAGGAGTAGAGCTCTTCACGGGTCACCTGGTTCCGAAAAGGAAAGTGTGCGCGCGGCCGCGTGCGCCTTGACTTTGCTGCGAGTGTTTATGGCGGTGTATAGTTGGTGAGTTGTCAAAAATGAGCTCCAACAAACTGCTATGGTGCATGTGACTGAGTAGATGGAATAACAAAAGACCAACATTGACAACAAACAAAACACGCACGCACACACACACACACACACACACACACACACACACACACACACACACACACAGAGAGAGAGACGGAGTACATGCAAGAGAGAGAGAGAGAGAGAGAGAGAGAGAGATGCAGTACATGCATGCATAAAATAGACTGATTTACTTGGTTGGTTGGGTTATGCTGATGTGAAGTTTTGTTTGAGAGAGGGGAGAGAGAGAGAGATGGGGGCGGGGGGGGGGGGTGGAGGAAAACTTCCTGTCAGTTGTTTATGTTTGTGAAATCAGGGCAGGAAAAGAAGGAAGCGTGCTAGCAAGCAAAGCAACCGCAGAGAGAGATCACGATGACCTATTTTGAATGCAGTCTGAAAGACGAGGCTCCCTAAAACCCTATGTGAGGGGCACTGCATGAGGCTCGAAACAATATCCCACCTCTTAATGCCTCCCTCTGCGTGCGCATGTATGTGACGCGACGTGTTACATGTGTGAAGGCGTCTCTGTGATGTGATATGTGGGCAAGTGTGAAGGCGTTTGTGTACGAGTGATGTGTGCAACTCTTTGTCATATTAGAGTTCCTTCCTAAACATATTCTCTCAGAGCCTGAGAGCATACAGTACAGAATGTGATGCAGATGAACTGCAGCACGCCTTGGCTGCGACATCTACTGCTGTCAGCCTGTAGGTCAACTGGAGCTGTGACTCCCACCCTGTCCCACTCCTGGTAGAATGACTCCCACCCTGTCCCACTCCTGGTAGAATGACTCCCACGCTGTCCCACTCCTGATAGAATGACTCCCACCCTGTCCCACTCCTGGTAGAATGACTCCCACCCTGTCCCACTCCTGGTAGAATGACTCCCACCCTGTCCCACTCCTGGTAGAATGACTCCCACCCTGTCCCACTCCTGGTAGAATGACTCCCACCCCGTCACACTCCTGGTAGAATGACTCCAGATCCCATCCCACTCCTGGTAGAATAACTCCAGATCCCATCCCACTCCTGGTAGAATGACTCCCACCCTGTCCCACTCCTGGTAGAATGACTCCCACCCTGTCCCACTCCTGGTAGAATGACTCCAGATCCCATCCCACTCCTGGTAGAATGACTCCCACCCTGTCCCACTCTTTGTAGAATGACTCCAGATCTCATCCCGCTCCCACTCAAAATGACTCCCACTCCCCATCCCGCTCCCGTTGTTGTTCATTTATAGTCATGAGGAAAGGCAATGGATTTTGTGTTCTTTTTAGATTACTGTGTTTCATGCAGTTTTAGGAATTCAAAATAACCGATCTACAAGCTCACAATGTGGCACAAATCTTCTCTAAGGGGGAATGTATAATTCTTTCTCTTTTGGGTCACAGACTATAACAGGTTTGGGAACCACTGCGGCTTAGCATAATGGTGCATATATCAGTTACAGCCGTCGTGTCCCTCTGAGGTCAGACGCTTAATCCTCGGCCACACCTGAGAAGGCTTTGTTGGGAAGGACCGACGAGCTAGCCATACCTACAGCATCATACCTAACATGTAACACCGGGTGCTCCACTGAGTGCGTTGCGTTGCGTTTGGATGGCGTCAAAAAATGAACCGAATGGTGGAATGGGTGACGCTGTCCAGACACTGTCCAAACGCAACCGTCGGCAGTGGTTCAGAATCATCTTTATTGTCACATCATCACAAGTAAAAAATCACAGACCCGTGTGAAGTGAGTTGGCGCTCTTATGATCATGCATCATCTCATTCCGGCCAATCACAATTTGCGTCCTCGCTTTTCCGTCTGTTAATTATAAAATATCTCACTGCTTGTATACGTGAGTGACAAATAAAGCCCTTTTGATCTACAGTATATTCTGTCTCCTAAGTCACATGATCCCATATGCGACCATAGCGACCACCAGTAGAATCTAATATGATGGTATTAAGACACTGATTCTCAACCCTTGGACCCCCAGTTCCATACGCTTTACGTAGACGATGTTCATCTCAGGAACTCCAAATTACACTGTGAAATCCAGTTACAAGTGGAACCAAATGGACCCCATCACGGTCACGTTGAGAACCAGCCAACAAACCACTGGAAGTCGTTCTCTTCCCTAACTCCCTAATCTCACAAGCCTCCTCTCTGTGCTCCTCGTTCTCTCTCTGCTTTCTGCTCTGTGGCGTCGTGAGGTGAGATCATCACAGAGGTCGTGGTGGGGTGTGTTGTTGAGGGCTGCGTGTGTCACACTGCTGCTAATGTGTGGCTTTGAAGTGTCTGATTTCAGGGGGTATACAGTTCTAGTCGGTGCATGGGGAATCGAGTTTATACAATTATCTTCTTATTTATCCGTCATTTTCTCGGGTCACGAATGTCCTTTGTTCTGCTCAGCTTTGTATTATGCTTTTAAAATCACGTATATAGAAACATCAACTAAATAGAAACGCAAACACAGATCACAGAATTTCAAACAATGAACTTGTGCAGAGCCGTATCAAGAGAAAACACTCGCAAAACACCACGGGGGGTGAATCGTGATTATGGTATTAATCCAAAACTGTCCACAGTCACGGCGGGGCTCCACTGCAGCCATCGAGCGTCCGTCAGCATCGTGTCATTGTCAATGCAGGGATTGTCCCCTTTAAAAAAAAATGTGTGCAGGTTAGCGTTTGGGGGTATGGGGTCGGACTAATGAGGAAACACTGCTGTTATTGGCAGTTGGCCGCTGCCGGAAAATGCACTCTCTCTCTCTCCAGTCGTGAGTGATGGGGAGGACTACAGCAGTGGGCTGTACGCAACCCTGCTGGGGAACTCCTATATTGAGGGCGAAGGTGCCGGTGGGGTCCTGTGCTCCTGGGGTCTGGCAGACAAGAAGTCATGGACCCAGGCACACACCGCAGGATCCAATGCTAGGTCCACTGCTTTGAGAGGTGAATGTGATAAGTGAATTTAGTAGTTACTCGCGCGCGCACACACACACACACACACACACACACACACACACACACACACACACGCACACAGTCAAATCCTCAGTCACAGACTGACCTTTTTCATGTGGGTTTTGCAGATTATACAAATCTTTGTAAAGAATGGAGCTGGAATTCATTTCCAGACTAATTTCCTCTGTTTTGTCCTTGAACATTGAGACAGGCAGCACACGTTAAAATCCTCTATGTTAATTGAACTCCTGAGAGAGTGGAAATGGACCGTAAGGGTCCATTTGAGTCCAGACTTAAATTATCGTTTTTACTGTGCACTGTGGCAATAATCACCACCTTTTAGTATAGGCTTTTCCCAGGTTCTTTTATAATTAAAATCTAGTTCATGAGAGATGGTTTAGAAGATTAGTCTTATAAATGAAATGGCCCCATAGCATAGTATCACAACAGCAGCTGCATGTTTTTCATGAATTATAATAACATCCTAATAAGTATCCTTGAGATTTAAAGTGTGTGTGTGTGTGTGTGTGTGTGTGTGTGTGTGTGTGTGTGTGTGTGTGTGTGTGTGTGTGTGTGTGTTTGTGGTTGTTTGTGTTCCTGCACAATTTCTATGCATGAGAGAGAGAGACAGAGAGACACAGAGAGAGAGAGATTTACCTACATTGACATAAATTGTAAATACAGTTTGTGTCACTGAACGTTTGCTGCTCTCCATTCACCACTACTGTACCTCAGGATAATGTGTCTATACATGTGTAGACAGAGGGAAAACAGTACGGTATGTTTGTGTGTTTCTACTGTATATCTGTAAGCAGTCATATTGCACAGCATTAGTAAACGATATAAGAAGAACAAAACAAAGTAGGGTCAAATGTAAAATAGTAAATTAATTTATAACATAAGAAAACATAGAGAGTTTAATGATGGAAAGGCCTTCCTGTCCAATCGTTTTTGATAGTAAGTTACTATAATATGTGGAGATTTGTGAACCATAGGGTTGAACCGATTCGGTTCGTATTGAACCAGTTGAGAGTTTATTGAACCAGTTGAGAGTTTATTGAACCAGTTGAGAGTTTATTGAACCAGTTGAGAGTGTTTCCACTGAAAATTAATTGGTTTCGAACCCTGAAAGTTGGTTTGGAACTGGAACCCCCAAAAAAGCCTGTCCTTCCTTCCTGTTCTGACATTCCATATGTTGATCTGACCTAATCAAACCCTCTACACTCCAAGACACGCTCCATATGGCCAGTACATAATTCATTCCATATGTTGATTTGACCCCCCATTCCAAAGCGCCAGCACTCACCCAGCAATCTGCCGTCACCCAGGCGGATGTGTGCACGCGACCTTGCCCTTTAGGGCGTCTTACTGGTATGTTGTTATGACAAAATGGTAGACTAAGTGTTTCAGTGCTGATTTACATCAGCGTGTATGAATATGCTTTTTCTATACTATATGACAGCAGACAGCTTATTTCCATGTCTGAAAATGTAATATATTGTGTTAACGTAATGTTCTGAGCACTGCTATAATAAGCCTGCATGAGATAATGAACGACTCACCAACTGCTGCAGAGGCTGAAAGAGAACGCACTTCCAACATGGGTACATTGTTCTAATCAGTAAACACTGGTTGTATTTTTATGTCTACTTAAAGTAAGCAGATAACTAATAATAATAACTAATTTAGAAGTAAATAAGTGCATTTCATTTATAGAGCAGCTTTCACAGACATCAGAGTCATAAAGTGGTGTAGTGGCAGGATTTTCATGATTGGCTAGCCTCTAAGCCAATGGGAGACTAGCCCTATACGGCCAATGGGACACTAAGCCTGCCCTCCTCTCCCCCACCACACCATGACTAGAGACTGAAAACGCGACCACAGAAAGCCCCACTATAGAGCGTGGCAGTCCCGCACCCTACCAGGGCCCAGGAAATGATTCAGGTTCATTTTCCTCATAGACTTTTCAAAAAGTATTTATTTAAAGACCTTTTAAGCCTCGTAAAAAGCCAACTCTTGTCGTGACAAATCATGGCTTTGTCCGCGGCGTAACCGTCTTTAAATAAATACTTTTTGAAATGTCTATGGGAAGAATGCATTGGGAATCATTTCCTGGGCCTGGCATCGTCATGACAGGGGGCGGGACTGCCACGCTCTGTACAGTGACTATGTAACACATGTGTAGGTACTCGCTATTATTCCTAGTCCCAGACCCCACTGAACGGGCGCTCTGACAACTCAGCAGGAGTCTGTTAGTCAGCGACAGAGATTGCCCTCCCCGCCTGCCAAAGACTGGCCAAATGTATTCGGATGCACCGGTATAAGCATTGAAACCCCACAGTGGTGGGCAAGGACTTTACGCTTGCACCACCCAAGCGCCCCCCCGGACAGGATAATCTCACTGCCGTGCGTGCGTGCGTGTCCAGAGTTAACAGCTCAACCTATCCTTAAAATGTCGATACTGAGTGACTAGACTACAGTATGCATTCCCTGTGTGCCTGTATGTCTTTGTCAGTGGCTCTTTGAGCCTTTAGTTTGCATGTGGTAGTGGAAGCCAGAGAGCCTTGACTATTCTCTCTCTGGGACTATTCTCCTTCGGGGCGGGAGGGAGGGAGGCTGGATTTGAAGAATCTCACCAACTCACTGACGGCTTGTCAAGACCCTCCTACGGACTTTCAGCCCATTGTGTGTGTGGTCCAGACACTCAGATTGTGTGTGTGTGTGTGTGGGGTGGGGCGGCGTGTGCACGTGCAGACAGTGTTTACATACATGCAGAAATGTGGGCTTTATTCGGTGCATTGTGGTTTGTCGATAATGATGATGAATTTGATGTGGAGCAAACACTGTGTGTGTGTGTGTGTGTGTGTGTGTGTGTGTGTGTGTGTGTGCGCGCGCATGTGTGAGTCATTGTGTGTGTGTGTGACACAAATCCCACAGCTAAATTCTGAGTGTTTCTGTAATTTAACCGTTACAGGTTAAATTCTGTTACTGTAAATTAACCGTTACAGGTTAAATTCTGTTACTGTAATTTAACCGTTACAGGTTCAATTCTCTCCGAGTTGAATGAACTGTGTAGGAAGGCTTCCGCATCCATTTGTAGCACCGTTTCTGTTGACATGACTCTCCAGTGTTCTGTGATTCCCTTTTTATTTTTGCCTTGCTTAAATTCATTTATACGTGGAATATCAAATCTGCTTCATCCAGAGTATTGTGCTCTCTTTGTGATGCCGTCTGTCTGTCTCTCTTTATCTACGCAGTCGCAGACATCACATACTCTGACTCATTCTAAACTTGAAATGCTGTGCGTGTGTGCGTGCGTGCGTGCGTGCGTGCGTAAATGGTTCCGTATGCACTATGCACTTGATAGACAAGCTATTGCTGTCCGCCCCCTCTGTTTGCGCTGCCCGCGAGCACAATGATGCCCGCCGTTATCGATTTCTCTCCTGCCATTTTATAATTATGTCTCCTCTCCTTTTTTATTCTATCCCTGTCTGTCTTTTATCCTCTCTGTCTCTTATCTCTCCCTCTCCTCCTTATTCTTTCTTTCCCCCTAAATGCCCCTCCACCACCCCGGATCCATTTTTCCTGCCTCACTGTGACCATGGTTGTTATCTCGGCCCCCTTTCGTTTGATCTCCACTCCTTAATTCCCTCTCTCATCTACGTCAACTTGCTCTGTTCACCCCTGTCCCCGTTCATCCCTCTCTTCACGCTGCTTTCTTTCTATTTTTTTTGTTTTTTTGTTGTTATTTAATTCCTTTACTTACTCATTCTTCAATTAAATTATTCTCTCATGTTCTCAATGCATCTGTCTTTCATCGTACATCGGCTTCGCTCTCCCACTTCAAACACCCTACATTTCATTCCATCCTCCATCCGCTCCCTCCCTCCATTTCTCTGTTTCCTCCTAACTCTTCTTGTCCTCCCTTGTCCTCTGTCTCCCCCCCCACCCCTCTCTCTCTGCCCCCCCCCCCCTCTTTCTGTCCCCCCCCCTCTCTCTGCCCCCCCCCCCCTCTTTCTGTCCCCCCCCCCTCTCTCTCTGTCTGTGCCACAGCTTCTCTGGAGTGCTCTCCAGGTTCACCGTAGAGTGAGATGGACCAGAACAAACCAGCCAGCCACCACAACAAGTACCCAGATGGCCGTCGACCTTTACACCTTCAGGTCACGTATGTGCTCCAGCCGGACCGTGGATCCGCCTCCTCCCTGCCCTCTGTCCTTACCCTGGATGTGCAATCAGCGCTCCTCTTTCTGTGACCACTGGCCCCCCCTGACCTCGACTCCTCACACAGCTCTTATCTAGAAGATAAGTGACACTCGGTTACAAGCCCACAAACAAGTCCCCACACTGTTCTCATGTTTTGGCTCGAGTATTTCCTCAAGAGTCCAAACGACTTTCATGGAACCCTTTCCTGGAACCCGACCAGTAGTTTCCATTATATTTGTCCCCACGCTATGACATTTCCAGTAAACCTTCCAACTGGAATTCTTCTCCTATTCCTTCTACACCTTTCCAACACCCCCACCTTTAAAGAAGCAGGCCAGGCCAGCAACCAGGCCAACACCCCATCCACATGGATTCTGCATTGGCAACCGGCATCAAAAAGCTTGGCTGGAGTTTCTAAAAGCACTTTAGACCATTGTCTCACAATTGGACAAATCGTATAATGTCTGTGTGCTGAATTGCTTTTAGGAAGAAACCACTCCCACACTGTGTCTGTTAATGTTGAGACACGTCACCATCCATCATGAGCATAATAAACATAGTTTCCTGGCCTTATTCCCTCCCTGTATGTTCCTCTATATGTAGCACCCTGATGTACGTATGTAGCACTTATTGTGTGTTCTAAATGGTAAAATAAATGGTAAATGGTGCATTTATATAGCGCTTTTATCCAAAGCGCTTTACATGGATTGTACATTCACCCATTCACACACCGATGGTGGAGAAAACCATGCAAGGCACCAACCTGCACTTTGGGAGCAATTAGGGGTTCAGCATCTTGCTCAAGGACACTTTGACACTTACTCTCTCCAGTTAGTGCATGGTGGTGTTAATCACTACTGAGACAGGGTCACTATACCCTTCCATGGACGTTAAGTAGGGGCTATAGAAAGACTTTGGGCTGGTTTTGTGGGCCACTCTCTTGCTCCTTCTTTGTCTGCATGTCTTTCGATAACGATACTGCAACAACGGTAGGAGAGTGACACATTTTTCACATCAATGTGTGTGTTGTTGTCTGCTCTCTCTTTCTGTCTCTCTCTCTTCTCTCTTTCCATCTGTGTGTGTGTGCTGTGTACCAATTCAGTAAACAGTGATTGAGCTTGACTGTTGAAGTGTCTCTGAAGTTTCTCCCCATCTTGCTCGAATTCACTCTTTTCTCCTACTTCTGTGTCTGGACATTGTGGATCACTCTCCTATAGAGTAAACCGAAAACCTGTCCGTTTGGGAGAAATGCACTGTGAAAGAACTCCACCGTGACAAAACTTCACCGAAAAAGGCAACAGTTTAAAAGAAAAGAAACTGGCAACACACTAAGGTACTGTATGGTTAAAAGATGAGTTGACTCCTCAAAACAAACTGTATGTATTGTGAAACACAAAGCGGGGGAAATGAAGCAGAGACCTGAAATGGGTTTGAGGTGGGAGAATGAAATTCCCTTGGTGACCTTAAAAGGACTCAAGGTTTGTGAGTGAAATGATTTGCTGAACAGAGTGTGAGGAATAGCTGTTGAAGAGAAAGGAACTGGCAACCCATAAGGGCTTGTGAACCAAGGGACGTGCCAATTCATTTTGCTCTGCAGGAAAAAAAGTGAGATTACAGACAACACCTAAATCCTCTTTGTCTCTTGCCCCTATAGCATCCCTCTCTCTCTCTCCTCCTCCTTCTTTTTCTTTGTCTCTTCTTTCTGTTCTGATCTAGCGGCTCTATTTTTAGATATGACAAAATAGTAGAAGGGAGATGTGCCGTGTGCAAAAGCTCATCATGAAATTGTTGTCTGTACATGTTATTTATCTCTGACAACGAAATCTCTTCTGTTTTTTAATATATTTTTTATCCCACGATTTTGTAACCCATTTTTCACCCCTGTGTCAATCATCTAATGTGATCCTGGGCTCTACACACCCTCCGCCAACCTGGGGAGAGCAACGGACTTAACTCATGCTTCCTTCATGCTTGAGTGTCCAAGTTGCACCTTTACACCTGACAGGGGGGAGTTTCCCTGGTTGGACGTAGCGCGTGGAAGGAACACGTTATTCCAACCAGTTCCTTTCCCCTCCATCAGGCGCCCCGGCTGGACAGGGGGAGGCACGAAATCTCTTCTGTTAAGGTGAATATAATGGCCATTCCCTGTTGATGTACTAGGTATTGTAACTTTACTTTAAAGCACACTGGAGAAAAAAAAGCCCTGGGCCAGTCAAGTCCAATTTCATTCAAACCTTTGTTTATTCTCGAAAGACATTGAGGTCATCCTCATTTGCAGTGACGCCGAGATACACAAAAACAAAACGGAACAGTAACATTTCCTCATTGCGTGACGTAGCATGTATATGTTTAAAAACTGTATATAGCTTTGACCTCTAATTAAAGATGACGTAAGCCGGTATGCTTCAGCATGACATTTGTCCACCTAAAGTCCATGCTGATATTGTCCATTGTGACAGCAACAACGGCTTCTATTCCCAAATGTTGCATATACCGTAGCAGTCGGGACAAAAACGTCTGTCAGCGGAGTCACTGTCATAGTATGAAAAGTTCATTGAAGAAAAACCAATTTAAGCAAGTTGTTTGGTGTATCTGCTTTCTTTTTCTTTCTCCTTTTTTTAAGCTCAGGAAATTGCCTGACGGATTGAATTTCACATGTAAGGACTCTTTGAAATATCTCTCCCAAATGATATTTTTTCAGCTTGCTTTAAAGTCTCACTTTACTTACAAATATATATTTTTGTACAAATTGTTATGTTAGCTAAACTTACCGGCCGGCCGAGCACCCTTTTTAGGGGCAGCTGTAGCTTATAGGGTAGTATGGGTATATGCAATGGTGGAAGAAGTACTCGTATGTTTTACTTAAGTAAAAGTATCAATACTGCAATGTAGAAATACTGTGTTAAAAGTAAAAATACGGATTTCAAAGTGTACTTAAGTAGAAGTACAAAGGTGCCCATTATGCAGTATGGCCCATTTCACAAGTTTTTAAATGTATCAAAATCTTTTCAAAATAGCAGATCTACAAGATCACAATGCGTCGCATCGCTTGTAGATTGGGCTATTTTCGAATGGCCGAAATGTATATAGGGCTAAAGTTGTTAGTGTATACATGTTAAGAATCACAATCTACAAAGTAACTAGTAACTAACTAAATATTGGAAATATACAGCACTTAAGTAAATGTACTTCCCAAAGTTCCCACCACTGGAAGCTCTTCATCTCTGTACTTTCTCAAAGTCTGTGTGATGTCACCAGTCTGTCATAGTCACTAGCACTTCATTGGCTGAACCCTGTGTGATGTCACCAGTCTATCATAGTCACTAGCACTTCATTGGCTGAAACCTTGTGATGTCACCAGTCTGTCATAGTCACTAGCACTTCATTGGCTGAAACCTGAAACCACTTGGCTTTGAGTAGTAGTGGTGGTGGGAGGGATGTAAGGTCTCTGATATTGGCATATTTTAATACGGTATTCATAGATCCAGCCAGGATTTCTCAGTCTTTTTCTTTTATTGTTTTGGGTAAAAAAACGTTCGCTCTGAAAGAATATTATATTCAAAGATTTGTGCCGCATTTTTAAGATTTTTCTAAAATGGGTTAATATGTTAAACAGCATATTAATCATATCAGTAAAGACAGTATTTTTTGCATACTTTAAGAAGGTGTCTGGAGTGGGACTTTTAAGATGATGTTAATGTTGTTAAATAATTTATTGGTGCAGGTTCTAAACAGTTAAATCCACTGTGTTATTTAACACAGAGTGTAAAATCGGACCCTTAGGGGATTTCACTGTGTGTAGCCCCTGAGAGCCATTGGGTTACAAAGTAACCATCCATTTATTGTTTGGGTTGTAAGTAAGTAACGGTTGCCTAATTTGGAATGATCCTGCTGCTAGCAGATTGAATAGTATTGATCAAATTCCCATCAGGATTACAATACTCTTTGCTCTGGAGGTGTGTGTGTGTGTGTGTGTGTGTGTGTGTGTGTGTGTGTGTGTGTGTGTGTGTGTGTGTGTGTGTGTGTGTGTGTGTGTGTGTGTGTGTGTGTGTGTGT
The DNA here is from genome assembly GCF_963924005.1 of Protomyctophum bolini. NCBI lineage: Eukaryota > Metazoa > Chordata > Actinopteri > Myctophiformes > Myctophidae > Protomyctophum > Protomyctophum bolini. The sequence goes on from NC_137878.1 coordinate 30,707,440, forward strand.
GCGTGTGCGTGTGCAGATATATAGGGTTTCGTTGTCACATTGATAGTCACATAGCAATGGAGATGTTCAGAGTAAAACACAAGTGGCTATTTCACGGTTGGATGGAGATGCCGTGTCAGGGCCATAGGGGCCCGGCTCCGTCTGCTTTGGAACGCTCCGCTCCTTGATTTCAGATTGGAAACTGTCAATATGTGAACTGGAAGAAATTGTCTTTAATGGTTCTCATGGTTCTGTTGAGAGTTGCATGAATATGATGCCGGGCCTCATAGATGCAACAAACAAACAACAAAAAAGAAGGATAAGAAAGAAAGGAATATTACTCATAAATAAATAACTAGGTTTTGTTCTTTGGAGAACATCATGTTGATGTATTGCCATGTCAAGTCATGCTTTATTTAACATTTGCTTCATTAAGAAACATGAGAAGACACTAACTACCACATCCACATGCACCATCCACATGACGCCGAGTCATACATATTGCCATATTGCACCTACCTTTATTTTTCAAAATATTTATAGAAATGATGATTTCTTTATAGAAAGGATGTCCATTGACTCCAGTTCCTAGAAATGCCCGCACTGATCTAGGTACAGCCTTAGCTTTTCAGTTGTTATAACTCTTCTAAAGCTTCAGTTCTATGTGGCTCCCAAAGGGTGGATCACCACAAGCCTGTGTAATGTAGGATTTATACTGCCATGTCATGCACCGTGAGCTTTTAGCAGAGCTGCAAGCTCACAACACGCTGCGCCGTTACGCGCTGTGAGCTTGTAGCTCTGCTAGTTTCGGTGTGCGACACCGGCACGCAACTATAGCACTGTACAAATCAGGCTTTACAGAAACTATTCCCTTCTTAAACATGTGTCCTCTCATGAACTCTGCTCATGGTTTTTAGACTATGAGGCTCTCTTTAAACCTCGGGTTAGTATCTAAATCACACACACAACAGGACTGTTTTAGAGCGTCACAGTTCTGCCCCTTTCATGATGACGACAGGCCCAGGAAATTAGTCCCCATGCATTTTTCCCACAGACATTTCAAAAAGTATTTAGCGACTGCGACGCTCTATTGAGGTTCCATTTAAACCTCAGGTTAGCCTCTAAAACACAAAACGGGACTGTTGGGTTCCCACATGACAAATGCAGCAACATGTTGCTGTTATCCACCGTCCCTGGGAGACTGCGTTCCTGGTTTTCATCTGGTCTGAGTAAAAACTAAAACACCAGCACCATCGTTGCAGGCGGTACAATATTGATTCTGTGTAATTCCTCTACATCTGTATTCAATAGTTTCATTGGCAAACCAGAAATGTACACTGTAAAAACCTCAGTGTTCATTTAATTTAAGCTATTGTATGGGTCTGTCTGGTTACATTTTGTACACACTCCCAATGTTGCAAATGGTTACATTTAAAACTGAGGATTTTAACGGGTAGATTTCTTGCTGCAAAGGCTTGAGGAAAAACTGTCCACCCATTGAGTGTTCCTGGCGCTGCTAGCCTGGCACTGCCAGCTCATGCTTATTTGGCATGCTTGCCCGAACTGGCTCAGCCACCACGCCATCTCCCAAACAGCCGTAAGGGGCGTGGGATTCGCTCACCCACACCAGTGCACTGTTAAGACAAGACAAATGCCAGGCGAAACCTCACACAACGTTGTTGCACAAGACCTGCCACACGTGAGGCTGCATTCTCACACGTAGCACGCACCCAAGCTCAATCAAAGTAGATTGTACTTCAAGTACTTTCTTTAAAAAACAAAATAAACAGTATACAAAAGCATATGCTCTTTTTAATACCAATGCATGCACAACAAATATCAGCTCTTTTCACTATAGTTGAAATCTAGTGGTCAATTCATAATGTAGCCTACTTTTTCCACTTCTGGTTTATAGCCGAGTCAAAAGTACATCATTTGTCTTTGAAATATAGTGGATAGCTCATAAGTATCCTAAAATACAAGTACTCAAGTAAAGTACAGAATGTACTGTACTTAGGTACAGTACTCAAGTAGATTGTTGTGTGTGTGCATATGTGCGCGCGTGCGTGCGTGCATGCGTGCGTGCAAGCAATCAACGCATGTGTATACCAAGGTTATAATAGTTAACTAAAACTAACTAAAAAATCACACACGTGTGAACTGAGTGGTGCAATCCCCCCCCCCCCCTCTCTCTCTCTCTCTCTCTCTCTCTCATTAGAGACACAGCACTAACCCTCTCTCTGTTTCTGGCGCCCCCTACTGGTATAAATAAGTCACATACTCGTGCTCCCACAGGTAAACGGGTACACAGGTACACAGACATTGCCGGTTGTAGGAGTGGTTGCACCACTCAAAAACTAAAACTAGAATGTAGCCACGCTAACCCTAAACCAAAGTACGAAAAAAACTAAAACTACACTAAAACTAAGCATTTTCACCAAAATAAAAACTAAATAAAAACTAGCAAACCCGCTCTAAAAACTAACTAAAACTAACTGAATTTGAAAAGAATATGTCAAAACTAACTGAAACTAAGCTATAATGAAAAAAACTAAACTATTATAACCTTGGTGTATACACATAGTGGATTCCCAACACACACACTGCACACTCAGCCAGCGCACACAATGCTGAACAAATAAGCAGCAGACAAAATCACAGCAGTTCACCCATTGGCTGTGACACTATGCATAAACTAATAACCTGCAAGCAAGTGACATCCATGTGTTAATCAACACAACGACACCGTCATCCAAACTACGTATGTTAAATGCATGTCTGTTTCTGCCAGGGTGACGACAGCATGTTCCATGTTCTGGGTATTTCACAACACAGGCATGCAGACCAATGCTCTACCGAGTCTACCCCCTTCTATCTACATATAAGGTGCCTAACGATGGATCTTAATGGTAATATTGATATTATGATGAGAGGTGTGTGTGTGTGTGTGTGTGTGTGTGTGTGTGTGTGTGTGTGTGTGTGTGTGTGTGTGTGTGTGTGTGTGTGTGTGTGTGTGTGAAATAAATGAATAAATAAATATAATGTGTTGTATATGTATATTGTATGGTATAATGTTTAATGTTTGTGTTCCTCCCATAAGCTTGGACTGCGTCAGAGCCATAGAATACTCCGTTCACTTCATGGGGCCAGTCCAATTGTTGATCTTACTTAACTTCTATTGGCGAAGAGTATTTTGAAGAGTGGCGGATGCAGTACTAAGTTCCGACCATGAGTCATTGGTCCGACAACGACAACCTAGCTCAAACCCTAACCATAACCGCAAGCACGGAGCAGCGCATGTTTATTGTTCGCCAACCTTAACGCATGTTCGCCAACCTGCATGAACAGTGCTCGAGCGCTCAGTTTTCTGCCCCCTCAATGTCGTAACTCTAGTAATTACATTGATTCATCAAACACAGTAGCTGCAATCAGCTACTGTGGAGTCATTAAAGAACCATTCCGGTGTTGATGCATGTCATTTTCTATGGCTGTCTGTGGCCATGGGATATAGGGCTGTGCACTTTTATTATAGTTTTTATTGTTATTATTGTTGCTGTCCATCTTTCTGCCCCCCATCCCTCCCTCACTCCCTCTCTCTCTCACCCCAACATGGTCGAGGTCGATGGCTGCATGTTATAGGGCAACAGGTAAAGGGACAACTTCAAATATTTACATAATTATACACCACTGTATCAACACTATCAGTTGCTTTTTGGATATAATTTACATGTATATCACTTAAAATTTGAATAATTCTGATATATCACTTTAATGACACCATTACGTTGAGAAAGTTTGACTGTGCTTGGTATAATATTGGCCTATAAATGTACATTGGAAACGTTTATCATTCTAAACGAGCTATTGCTGAAGCCTATAATGTTAAATATGATTGTAAATGTATAATGATGGAATAAGTGTCCCTGTATTTGTGGAGGTAATATTACATCCACTCACAGCCTGGAACATAAGACATTTTGGGGGCATACATATTAATGTATTTTCTTTAGCTATTTAGCATTTTCCTTGACATAGTAACCAAATACACCCATGGGGTTCTCTGTTATAACATAGATGACTTGTGATTTGGCTCTATACTCATTTTTTTAATTCACAGTTTTGGCCATATACAGTAAATTCCTGTCATTAAAATGCTATTTCATTTTTTTTAAATGGGTCTAATTGTGTGGTTAATAGTCACATCACACGCCTAATTTAAAATTATCTCATAATTACATATTTTCTCTACATAATTTGCTAGCCTTTTTTATTGTTTTCAAATCAATCAGGTCTTTAAAAATCCATTGGAACAATTATAACCTAACTTCAATTAAAATCCAATGGCTTCCTTGAAAATCAGAACTGTGAGCAGAACTATGTTTAACAGTTTTATTGGGTTCTACTTGCTCCATAAAATGGCACCATGTAACTTCTTTCAATGAATAACATGTATTTTTGACCAATCTGTATGTTAATACAACATAACTTTAATGTCTCATCAACCAACATTTTTACCTGATTTCAGGAAACTATAGGTTCACATCCAGGGTAGAAGAGCTTTAAGGCCAAAATGGTGAGTGTGCAATACCTCATTGGCAAACACTGTCCGTGCCATTTTACATGATCATCTGCCCAAGGTAAGACGTGTTACATTTGTTTTATAAATTACCAGTTGTCATGGACATATACATGGCTGAGTCGTGTTGCTAATGAACTAGACGAGGGATAATGAACGGCTATAGGTGGTCATTGTTGATAAATAAATCACCGACGGGGTGATTATAGCCACGGATGCGGAGAGGAGGTGATTTAATTATAAACAATGACCACTTGGCCCGGGCGGTTATAGCTCAACCGTCTGGGCACCTATAGGCTGCTGAACCAGCCTATAACGGCGTGCCACGGGTTCCACTCCCGATCCCGACAGCCTTTGCCGTGTGTCTTCCCCCCATTTCTCCCCATTTGCTGTCAGTCTGCCTAATCAAAGCCTAAAAAGAGAAATATTTTGTTAGCTTACCTTGGTCTCGATATATTCTATCGCTAGAAGCTTCAAAGCATTCATATTTTGAACGAGAGGCATGTTGAAGTCAGAAATGAAGCGCGTAGTATATCCATCAGATCAAAACCACGTAGAGCACCCTGGATTAGGAGAGACGAGGCATTCTTTCTGCCGCGCTAGCAGCTAATCGAACGGTAAGCTAACATGAAGGCGGGTGCCTGAGAGTCTCAGTCAAAAAAATTCAGAATATTATTCTCGCCTGATATCATTGAGGACGCGCTAGGACGTGTATACTCGTCCTTAGTTTGTACGCGTCGATTGAGTTCCCTAGGACGTGTGGAGCCATCCTATGGACGGAACCGGTTAAAGTGTCCGCCCTGAAACTGGGAGGTCGAGGGTTCGATCCCCAGCCGGGTCATACCAAAGACTGTAAAAATGGGACCCAATGCCTCCCTGCTTTACACTCAGCATCAAAGGGTTGGATTGGGGGTCAAATCAACGAATGATTCCCGAACACAGCGCACGCTGCGGCTCACCGCTCCAAGAGAAGAGATGGTCGAATGCGGAGAACAAGATTTGGTGTGTGACTAACATGTGGTGTGTGACTAACATGTGTGACTAACATGTGTGACTAATCTTACAACTTTGACTTTGACTTTAGTCACTGAGCTTTATTCGACAGACACCAGTATGGGGGTCCTTTAAGTCCAGCAGTCTACTTTTGATTGCTGACTTTTATACCAAAATACTATGAGAAATACACACATCATGCATACCATCATTTGCATTTTTCTAAACCTTACTACGACCCCAATCCCAATACATAATTTATTCTGGTTCAATAATTGTCTGTCGGTGGAGATGAGCCCAGATGGTGGACAAAAGGTGTGTGTGTGTGTGTGTGTGTGTGTGTGTGTGTGTGTGTGTGTGTGTGTGTGTGTGTGTGTGTAGTGTAGTGTAGTGTAGTGTAGTGTAGTGTAGTGTCTGTGTTCATGCATGCATGTTATGTGTGCAACAGATGCATGGCTGCCTGAAGCATTGGCGTACGAGTGCGTGCCAGCACATAATATTTGCACACGGTATGTGTACACTTGCAGTGTGTGTGTGTGTGTGTGTGTGTGTGTGTGTGTGTGTGTGTGTGTGCACGGTGTCAGATGATGGTGGTTGGTGGTGTTAGCGTAGCGGCTGGGCAGGTATACCATGATGGCGTAGCAGCATGCTAACAGTCTCCTCTATAGTAGCGTACGCAGCAGCCTGCGTGCGGCCCCGCTGGGACATGCTGTAAATCACAATTGGAAATGACTGCCATTTCTCACACATGCTGTATGTTAACTGCCTCACTTGGTGCGTGCGTGTGTGTGTGTGTGTGTGTGTGCGCGCGCGCACACACACACACACACACACACACACACACACACAGTGACACACACTCATTTGCCAGGCAGGCTCCACTGGTGTGTATCCAAAATGGACCAGCTTTACTCTCTGAGATAAATGATAGGAAAAGCATTGTCAGATTTTCAAATCCCATTCTTCTGATGCGAGGAAATCAACAATACTGTGTGCCACGAAACAATGACATCAAAGCCGTCCTATCGCTTCTCAGTTCGGGTGCACAGTTTATATTTTATTATGCTGATGAAGTGACACGTCGTCTTTGTGACTGTGTAGCTTGATTTCGCCACATAAATACAAAGACACATGGCAGTATATATCGCATTACGTACACACGTGCATAGCAGGCGCGCAAAAACGCTGATTCGACAAACATCCATCCATGCTGCAGCACATACGGTACACATTATATGGTCGCTGTTGGGCACAAATGTATGTCCAAAACTGAGCTGGTAGTCTTTTTGCGCAACAAAATATAGGCCATTGATTTATAATTTAAAAAAAGAACCAAACAAGAGAGTAAATATGGACAAGGTTTCTGATATATTCTATCTCTCTGTCTCTCGCACACACACACACACATACACACACACACACACACACACACACACACACACACACACACACACACACACACACACACACACAGAGGTGGAGCGAGGGAGGAGGAGAGCAGAAGTGAGGGATGAATAAAAAGAGAGATATGACAGTAAATCACTAGGGCTCAGTCCAATGTCTGCCTCTCCTGAGAGACCTGCAACACACTCTCTCTGACTCTCTCTCTCTCTCTCTCTCTGCGTTGTGCGCTCTTGCCTGCCCAGAATAAATCGTATGTGTGTGCGTGAGCGCGTGCATGCGTGCGTGCGTGCGTGCGTGTCTGTGTACATGTGAAATCTCCCTCCTCTGTTTTCTGGCTTTCCCCTATCCCACTTTTTTCCATTTTGCTGTTGTAATTCTATCCATCACTCCTGCTATCTTTGCCAACATCTCAGCATCTCTCCCTCTCTTTACTCTCTCTCACTTTACTCTCTCTCTCTCTCTCTCTCTCTCTCTCTCTCTCTCTCTCTCTCTCTCTCTCTCTCTCAGCTGGCATATCTTTCTTTCTCTCTCTCTCTCTCTCTCTCTCTCTCTCTCTCTCTCAGCTGGCATATCTTTCTTTCTCTTTCTCTCTCTCTGGTTTGTTTCCATTTAGCCCCATGCATGTCTTGTCGTCTTTTTGTCCCTGTTCTTTCTCGTTGCCGTGGATACCAGTACAATGTATCTTTCCACTTTCATCTCCCCGTTGTTCTTTGTGCATCGTTACTACATACAGTACCAACACACACACTCCAGCCTGCCCCTCACATAGTTAAGCTCCATCCTATCTCTGTTGCATGTGTCTAAAGTCTTGTTTATACTTAGTCGCACGCCAGCGTCGCTTGCCAAAAGGAACTGATTTTAGAACACGGTGACACATCGCATCATGAAGTATAGCCTATAAATTAGGCTCAAGTGCATCCACATGCATCTTTCTCTGTCGCATGTGTCAGAGCACGAGCAGGCAGCTCGTATCAATTAAACACAGTGCACGCTGAACCCCCATTGGAGTGTCAATATAAGAGAACATGACTGAGAGCTGAAGCAACAGGCTGTGTGTGTGTGTGTGTGTGTGTGTGTGTGTGTGTGTGTGTGTGTGTGTGTGTGTGTGTGTGTGTGTGTGTGTGTGTGTGTGTGTGTGTGTGTGTGTGTGTGTGTGTGTGTGTGTGTGTGTGTGTGTGTGTGTGTGTGTGTGTGTGTGTGTGTGTGTGTGCGCGGCGTGTGTTTTATGTCATGTTTCATTATCAGGGGCAGAATGAGAAAAGCGGCATTATTTTCATCACCACTTCTCCTCTTTGACGAAGGCACAGCCCTCTACTCGGTCTCGAGCCTCCCCCCTGTGTGTGTGTGTGTGTGCCCCCCCCCCCCCCCATGCCTGCATCTTATCTTTCCCTGACATCTCTTATCATCTTTGACGTCTCTGTTTTTTGTCCTCTTCTCCCACAAGTGCTGTGGTTTGTGTCAAGGGTTTCAAGTGTTTTTGCATCTCCCCTTTTTCATGATGATGTAAAACATATTCCCCAATCTGTTGTTTACCCCTTGAGAAAACGTGTGCGTGCGTGCGTGCGCACATGTCTGCATGCCACATGTGCTTTCATGCACGTGCGTCACAATCCACTTTTCCTATTGCCGGTTATGTCTGTGTCCGGCATGTTGATGTCATCCTGGCATGCGCCGTGCATCGGCCATGCAGGTGCGACGCACATGGCCGTCCCTCCTCCTCCATTCATGAACAGCATGCAGGGCCCGCGGTGTCACACCACCACCACCAGGCTCTTCTTATCAGCACTTAACGGCTGTTGATTCAGTACAGAGATCGGACTGACATTCAGCCAGTCATGAACGTCCACTGACTCACGCTCCAGACTCCCCGTGTTCTCGTCTGCCTGGCTGCACGGCTACACTTATCATGCCTAGCGCGTTGTTTCCGCTAAGCTCTGTGTGACGTCCGTAGTTCCCTTTATAGTCCATTCATTCCTACACGAGAACCTCTGTGAGTTCCGATGTGTTTGCGAAACCCCTTCTGTTTTGTTCTTTTTTTTTCTTCTTCCCTGTACAGAATCAGCCTATAACGTGGAAAACGTTGCTACATGTTGTGCTTGTATAGATCACACTGTCGTATGAGGAAGTATACATAATGCTCGCTCTGGTGTCCATGGGTTTATCTCGCTTGCTTTTGTGCCGAGCCCAGTGTCAGCACTGTGGAGGATAATACATGCCTCCGTTTCCCACTGATTCAACGTGACATTTCAAAGCTGGAGGGATTTCTTTTCAGGTCAAACAAAAACAGTGCGCTTCTGCTATACATGCGTTCATCACAGGGCCCCTGTGATTTACAGAGAGAGAGGGAGAGAGAGAGAAACGTGGGAAAAATGCATGTTACATCCGCTGTGGAAAGAATTGTATTCATACAAGGAACACACATTATATGCTACCTGTTCAGGACAATGCCGTCCGACCTTCACTGCAAACAACAATGACTTCTGACATCTTTTAGATCTGTCAAATACCAGAGACTGCATACTCTCCAAAGCAGAGAGCAAAGCCTTTGAAACTCATCTTACATTTGTTTACTATTAACTGAAACTGGGAGTCCTTGATTTATCTGTCTTTTATGTCTCTCTTTTCTCAATCTATCTCTCTCTTTATCTCCTTTCTCTCCATGCATGCATCCACACTTTACCTGTCTGCCTTCCCTCCCTCTTTCTTGATGTTTCTTTCTCTCTTTGTCTGACACACACACACACACACACACACACACACACACACACACACACACACACACACACACACACACACACACACATGCGCGTGCGCACACTCTGTATTTCTCTCCCTCCCTCTGCCTCCCTCCCTGTCTCTCTTATCTGCCTCCCTTGTTGTTATTAGAACCAGCTCCTGTTACTGCTCAGCCCAGGAGCTCTAATCCTCTCCCCGTTTTCAACTATGGATTCAGAGGCAGCGTGCATGGCTTCCCCCCTCGCCGGTCCACAAGAAAAGGTTCCCTCGGGGGTCACGGTGCCGCAGTCGGTAGCGCTGTCGCCTCACAGCTAGAAGGTCCTGGGTTCGATTCCCGCTGGGGGGGCGTGTCATCAGTGCCCATATACCCTGGGTGGGGTTGGCCAAAGGGCCTTTCTGTGTGGACTTTGCATGTTCTCCCCGTGTCCCCCTATAGGGTACCCTCACAACAAACATGCATTAATCCTGTTCTATACTGCCTCCCCCTGGCCAGCCGGGAGAGGAGCTTGTTGGAATAACGTGTTCCTTCCATGCATCCAAGCGGCTTGGACTCCTCATGCATTGAAGGAAGCATGAGGTCAGTCCGTTGCTCTCCCCAGGTTGGCAGAGGGAGTTTATAGCAAAATGGTGGGATAAAAAATGCAGACATGCGGCGCATGAGGTGCAACCGCAAAGTATATATAGGCCGCCACGCCGCCCCACGCACGCAGCCGCGCTGCTCTGACTGCCTCCTGACTTCAAGGGGAAGCCGAGGTTATTACTGCTGTGTTTATGTGTCAGACAGAGTCCATTATGCCACTGACGGCGCACGGGGTGGGGTGTGGCGGGGGGGGGGGGGCAGAAGCCGTAAACCTTTCTTTCCCCGGAGGCTGTGTTTGTGTGTGTTTCTATACACGTGCTCGCGTGCATCTGTGTCTGTGTGAGCGTGTGTGTGTGTTTGAGCTTGTAGGGCAAAAGGTTTGTGCACGCACGCTCGTTGCGAGAGCGTGCGCTAATGTGCCCGGGTGTTCCACACGTGGTTTTGGAGAAAATCAATGTGCACATGCAACAGCCCCCCCGACCTACCTTTGGGCCGTGATGGAACAGGCTTTGGCCCCTCGGTGGGGCGTTGGGACCTGGGGGCCTCCAGCTGGCAGGCGCCACTGAGGATGGAGGGATGCTGTGAGCTCGCTCGTTAAAAAACTCCCGCGCCCCGGCCCTAATGATATCCACCAGCTCTCTCTCTCGCTTTCTCTCTCTCTCCCCTCCGTCTATAGCCCCCCCCCCCCCTTCTTCTTTCTCCCTCCACCTCTCTCACCTCCTCCATACTACCGCCTCCCGACGCTCCCTGCCCTTCCCTTGCCCTCTCCGTCTCCTTCCCTTCTCTGATCTTCTGGCGGTCTCGCTGCTCCTGTACATGTCTCGTCTCCTTCCAGATTTCCCTCTGCAGCCCTAATTGTTCCTTTCCTTCCACGTCTTCCTAGAGTCTCTATCTCTGGCAGTCTCCCCACTGCTGCCCATCTCTCTCTCTCTGTCTGTCTCTGTCTCTGTCTCTGTCTCTGTCTCTGTCTCTCTCTCTCTCTCTCTCTCTCTCTCTCTCTCTCTCTCTCTCTCTCTCTCTCTCTCTCTCTCTCCCTATTGTTGTTTCCTGCTTTTCCTCTCCCTGTGTTTGGATGAGGAAGCATAAATCTGTGTGTGTGTGTGGGGGGGGGGGGGGGGGGGCTGTGTCACATGCAGTTGAACCCCTCTAATGAGCGGTTTGCTCTGCGTGCCGCCCAGTTCCGACGGAGACAAAATGGCCGACACATTTCACACTGCTGGGCCTGCTTCTGTTCAATCTGTTGGGGGGGGCTCCGGGACAACTGGTTGGGATCGTGTTACTCTGTGATAGCGGACGTTTGTGCAAGCATGTGTGCATTCATGTGTGTGTCTGTATGTGCATGTGCGTGTGCATGCGCGTGTGGACAATAAAAACCTGATGTAACACACCGTCTTCAGTGGGAAATCTTCTATTCCCTTTTCCACTGTTACACAGAAGTGGGGCAGGGAAAAGATGGCCTACACATCTCTCATGTCCTCCGTGGGGGTTGATAATAAAATCAAGTAAAAACAAGAAGAATTTGCCTTCCTCGTGTCCTCACGTCCATCCAGTGAGTGTGAGTCAGTATTCATTTAGGGACTTTTCACTCTCCTCTTCCCCCTCCTGAATTGGGGTATTGGATTTCAGGGTATTTTTCCACTGAAAGAGTGACCTGTCGTGCGATGCTTTGTCACTGTGCATATTTGTCTTGCCGCTTCAAGATCAATATAAGGCAAAGGTACGTCTAAGGTCAGTACGTACAAAAAAGGAAAACAACAACAACGTGCATTTATAGATAATGGATAATGGCACAACCAGGTATGTGGAATTATGTGTGTGTCTGTATTCCTTTTCTGGATGTCGGAACACATTGTGATGTCAGAACAGGTTAAATGAAACGGTGAAAATGAAAACTGGTTTGTTTTCATATAGTGCCCTGTTCCGTTATCGATATTGTTTTCAATGATATTGTTATTGTTCAGTATTTCATTTCCCATCAAGGTCAATGCTCAGTGACGGGTACAGCGGTTGTGGTTGTGTACATAGGTGGTTAGAACAAACATGAACTCTGAGAGGATTTTAAAGAAACTCCCATTAACTCTGAGAGGATCCCAAATGGACCCTCATGGGTCCATTTTCACTCGTCCCAGAGCGAAATGAACACTGAGGGTTTTGCTGTGTGCCTAGCGTGTTGTGCAACCCTCCTGTGGATTCTGGTAAACCCATGCAGCGAGTTCTCCGAGAGCTCCAACTTCTCAGAGGTCTTGGGCAATCATTTACAATAACAGTTGGGATTATTATGCAATCCCTTCGTAGGCAATTTATTAAATACCCCCCCTGGAACATTTTGAAATCAAGACATTGTTTGTCTTTGCCAATAATAAGGGATTTTGTAACGGTTGCAGGGAATGGCATCGTCTGATGTACTCAGAGGGAGTTGAGTCACCACAGAGTTCTTCTGTTCAGCAGCGGTGACTGACTGGGTGTGTTTCAAGGTTTTGGGCAAATGCACCCATTGCGTGCGTGCGTGTTCCTGTGCACTTTAATTTGCTTTATTATGGAGCCCCATTAGCACTTGCCTAAGCATGGCTATTCTTCCTGGGGTCCTTTTAAATAAATAATGTGTACGCCTACATGTCAGTGTGTGTGTGTGTGTGTGTGTGTGTGTGTGTGTGTGTGCCCCTGTAATCCCTGTGGCCACGCGCCAATCATACACAGAAATACCAGGACTTTCTCACAGTCAGGCAACAAAGGAGAGATGGCAACAGGTCCACACCTTAGAGGTCAGTTTCTGTGTTCCAGACAGGCCAATCAACAACAGCACATCTGGCCTTCTCTTCACGATAACTAACTGACGACAGCCATTCAGTGGTGGAAAGTAACCAAGTACTGTATTTAAGTATACATCTTTGTGGTATTTGTACTTGAGTATTTCCAATTCCCAAAGCTTTTACTTCTGCTTCACTACATCTAGGATCCAAATAGTGTACCTTTACTCCACTAGTTATTTGAAAACTTTAAAAGTTACTTTCTCTACCCACTTCAGCCTTATATACATTTCGGCCATTTGAAAATAGCAGATCTACAAGCTCACAATGTCGCATTGTGAGCTTGTAGATCTGCTATTGTCAAAAGATTTATGCACAATCAGTACTTTCTATACTGTTGGTACTTTATTTAAGTATTTTTTTTTTAAGCCAATACTTTTGTACTTTAGCTCAAGTATAGGCTACATTTAGAATTCCGGACTTTTACTTGGAACAGAGTATTTCTTGATACTTTTACCACCACTGCTCTTTACAACAACCATATAACGATGACAGCTGTGTCTTGTGCTCTAAAGGCAATTAATTGGCACCATTTGGCCTCAAGGTGCGTCGTTACACATAATTGTTGCCCGGCATCGTGGAAGAATAACCTGAGGAGCTCATTATAGCTCTATTAAATCTTCGTTACTCGAGGTCATCTTTCAGTGACTCTTAAAATGATACTCTGCCCTACACAAAGCCAAAGTGCAGTAACTACGTTCTTTGACATCCCACCGACTTATTTGTGTATCCCTAAAGCTGAAATTATAGCCTTTGTGATTTTGAGGGGATATAACGATTACCTCATGGACATATTTACAGTTGGTTAATATCAATTATTTGCCGATATCTCATTTGACTGACCAGTTGAAATAAAATAAATCCCCTAATTACGGCACTGTGTGTTTGTAGGGCAGTATTGTACAGACAACAGACTGTTATTGTTTGAGGATATCCATAAAAAGCTTAAAAAGTTGTTGTTAATTAAAGGGACAGTAGCATATGTTGTTGTTTATCATACAGTCTATAGAAACCATATCTGTGATACAATCCGAATTGATAGAGAAAATTCCCCGTTTTGGAACGTCTGTGTTCCTACAATTCCCATGATGCATTCTGCAGACAAGCACCAGCATGGCATGCCCGACCGTATATGGTCCATAACTGCCATTGCGTTCTTGTGGAAAACATCCTCAAGCTAACTTCTCTCAAGTTTGCTTGAGCATTCAGCTGGATGGTGCAAAATGAATTCTGGGATATATTTGGCTGTCCAAAGTCCACAGAAATCACCTCTCAAATGCTCAATGCATCCTATAGTTAAAGTGGCCGGCTCAGTTTCACATCCCCAAATTTGGCCTGTGAAGCAAATCTTTTGAATTGGGACAGGTCTGATGACGTTACAAAAATTCACCAGAACACGAGTACAGACAAGAACAGACTATTGAGAAATGGCACAGTTCTCATTAGGCACGGAACGCTCTGGCTGTCCTTTTTTTAATGAAGGAACAGGGTTGGCAACGAAACAGGGAACGTTATTTATCTACCGCAGATCACCATCTTTGTTGTCTCGCTGGCCTACATGAGTCATTCTCTCTGGCCAACACACTCGTGCTTATCTCTCCATCGGCCTCTTAATCTTGCCATTATGCCATCACACTTCCTACCTTGCTAGCAATCAATTGGACACCCTATGCACACAAGTGCACGCGCATGCACTTTTGGCTTAAGGTGGCGCTGAGCGAGACAATTGATTTATTGATTGGTGTCGTACGTGGGCCTGTGCTGGTGCACTGCAGGGAGGAAGAGGAGGATTATGTGGCACCAGTCTGATGTTGACACTCCTGTTGCTTCCACATCTCTCTGACAACATGCCAGGGCTTGGGTTTGTGCCCAACGTGTGTGTGTGTGTGTGTGTGTGTGTGTGTGTGTGTGTGTGTGTGTGTGTGTGTGTGTGTGTGTGTGTGTGTGTGTGTGTGTGTGTGTGTGTGTGTGTGTGTGTGTGTGTGTGTGTGTGTGCACGTGAGCGCGCGTCCACGACACGATTGATAGGTTGAGCGGAGGGAGCAAGATGCGACATTTGTGTGTTTGTGTGTGTGTGTGTGTGTTGGGCTGAAGTCTCGAGCCTGGCAGGCCAGCTGGCAGTAATGCCAGCTCCTGACTCGGCTGTGCCCCCGTGGGTATCAGGCCTTGGCACGTTGTCTTCACTGCGACAGCTGGGACCTGGGAGCCAACCAGGACAGTGCTGTCTCTCTCTCTCTCTCTCTCTCTCTCTCTCTCTCTCTTACACACACTCAGAAATAGTATGCGTGCGTATTGGTCGTGCGTCTGCCTCGCTGGAAGTGTCTCACCAACCGAAACAAGAGGAAGTTGAATGAACAAAAAGCAACTGTTGGATTACAGATGTATAGACGTACCTGTACACACAGACAGAGACGTGGTGCATTCATAGTCAATGGATAATGGCACAACCAGTTGACTTTTTTAATGCGGAATTATGTGTGTGTCTGTATTCCTTTTCTGGATGTCAGAACACCTTGTGACAGGCCAGCTCCATATATGGAGATCTAGGCATGATCAGGTGTGATCAATTGGCTAATTTGGGCCCTGTTCAGAGCCCAGTCAGAGTATTTTGTGTCAGTGTGATGTCAGAACAGGCCAGCTCCATAGAGGCTTTTGTGCTGGTTCTGGACAACGGTGTATCCGACCGACTCGACACTGTGGTGGTGTCAGGCGCGCGTGTCGAATTTGAAGTCGGTGGGGCGAACGGTTCTGGAGTTACAGACATACACATGCACACGTACGTCTCAATGTTTGTATTCGAACCTTTTAAGTTTATATGTTTAATTGTTTTTATCCATAAAATTATGAACTGAGTTAGCTGCCCGAACCGAGTTGTGGAATCCACTTTGTGCATGTTACTTTCCGTGCTAAAAGGGTGACTTTGAGACATATTTCAACATGCAATATTCTGTCAATGAAATTATTTTAAACTTAATTTTTTTTATCTACAGAGCAACTACTGAAGACATCTCGTCAATACTTGCCCTTTCAAGGTAACACAACTCAAATCTCTACCAAAGTCTAAATGTGCATTTATGGAATTTATGGAATGCATGTGCTAATAAAAAAACATTTATTACTTCCTACGGTCAATATGAGCATCAAAGCAATATTTTAAATACTTTTTATTAACACATTTTATTAACCCAATCCATAGGGCTGGACCACACATGACCACAAATGACATCATCATCGTTGCGACACGTTTTCCCTAATGAGTGAAAGATAATGTAAAATATAAGGCGTTTTTCTTTTTTAATTATAGTTATAGAGGGCAAGTATAATGTAGCAAGGCATTAAGTGTTATTAGCCAGGGATCCTTTTAACACCTATACATACTCTTTGAAGGCATTACCGTGAGTTGTTCCTCTGTCATGTGACATGTGCTAAACTACCGACTGGGGAACTCAAAAGGAGAGGGCAGGGTTTTTGGAAGGCAGGGCAGTAAACGAGTATAGGTTGAAGCGAGCCAATGGCAGCACTGCAGAGGGAGGTCAGGGGTTAATGGGAGTGAACTGGCCAGCTGGAGAGGTGAGGGAGAACTTTATTTTAATTTTCCGTCTTTTCGACATCGCCTCATTTGTCATCGTACCCTGAAAGGTGTGTGTCATTGGCGGGGGCCAAATTGACAGTACTTTGTCACAATCCAACACAGTGCTGTATTCCACGATACGCTATACTTGCCAAAGCCTCCCCTGTGCACACTACTATTGTTGTAGTACAATATTGTGGTTCATTTCTTGTCCCTCTTAAATCATATCCATCCCCCAAAAGGTGTTGATTGTTTTGTTTGTTTTGTTGTTGTACCGTCAGCAGCATTGTCAGCTTTCATGGAGTGCCAATGTGATAAGTTGTCATCGTTTTAGCGGGGTAGCCTACAAGGAAATACAGACACATCTCCAAATTGCTACTCAAGTATGAGAAGCAAGTCAAGCAGAGTAGTAAGTGTTCCCCAAACAGTGGTTCGCAACCCATGTTTGGGTCACACAACCATCCTATTATAAATGCACTACGCCGCTGTGTGTACGTATGTCTGTAATAACTCGAGAA
Source organism: Protomyctophum bolini (assembly GCF_963924005.1). NCBI lineage: Eukaryota > Metazoa > Chordata > Actinopteri > Myctophiformes > Myctophidae > Protomyctophum > Protomyctophum bolini. Next base: position 30,724,604 of record NC_137878.1, read on the forward strand.
CTGTTCGCCCCACCGACCTCAAAAGCCTCTGCCTGGGTGCTGGACAGGGCCCCTGCCTAGGTTCTGGACAGGGCCCCTGCCTAGGTTCTGGACAGGGCCCCTGCCTAGGTTCTGGACAGGGCCCCTGCCTAGGTTCTGGACAGGGCCCCTGACAAATAACTCCATATATGGGTTATGGGCATAAAATGGACACAGACATAACTGGGTGGGACCAGGGGATGAGTGAGTGACGTCAGGACTTCGGCGCAAGTAAATATTCTCTTTTTGTCTCTCTCACACACACACAAACACACACACACACACACACACACACACACACACACACACACACACACACACACACACACACATACACACACACACACACACACACACACACACACACACACACACACACACACCCTCCAATTCATGCAGATCCATTTTCTCTCATATTGTGAGGATATTGTTCCTGACACTTCTCATAAAGTGAGATGAGACGGCTCACCAGGCAGCCAAGCACGCTGTAGTATAATATGCATTATCAATGTGATCTGCTTTGACAGCTCGAAATACCTCAGTATTAAATTTGACTCAAAGTGGGATGAAACAGCTCGGGCGTGGGGTTAGATCAACTTCTCAATCATCATCCCTTACTCTCAGAAAGATTAACACACACACACACACACACACACTTGCACCTATACCTATGCATGCGCAGATGGAAAGCATTCATTTTTCACACTCACACCCACATGCAGACATAAAAATGACACTCGGGCCGAGCGATGACACGTATACAGCATGCTGTAGCCTATACTAAAAATAGCACCTGTCACATTCTTACCTGCCAAAAATGCAAACGCGCGCACATGCATCCAGTGCACCCCCCCACACACACTGTGAGTCTGCCGCTCCAAGTCCCTCTAAAGTGGGGGTGGAATGAATGTGTTGCCGCTGACAAGCGCAGTGATTTTTCTTCAAACCTCACGGTGACAGACAGGCATTCACACATGCAGACAGGCCGTGTGGTCGGCGAGTTAACCATCACACAACACCGTGTTGCAAGGCGACATTCAGGCAGGCAGGCAGGCCGACGCGCAGGTAGACAGGCCAGGCAGGTAGACAGGCCGACACGCAGGTAGACAGGCCAGGCAGGTAGACAGGTCGGCAGGTAGACAGGCCGACACGCAGGTAGACAGGTCGGCAGGTGGACAAACAGCCCAGGCAGTATTTATAAAGCTGCCTCATTGCCTTGGGTATAGCCCTCCCGACTCTGCATGTCTCTTTATCTTCCCACTGAGTGCTGATGCATGGAGAAGGGAGCAGGCCCTCCCACCCTACACACACACACACACACGCACACACACACACACACAAACACACACACGCAAGTGCGCACACACACACACACACACACACACACACACACACACACACACACACACGCACACGCACACGCAGAGACGGACACCCAATGGGAGCACAAGGATCACAGAGAGCACGGAGCTCCTATCATAATTGCTGCTGCCCTCCCCTATCTAACTACCTGTGAAAGCAACACTTTGTTAGGACTCGCCGTGATTAATTGCTTGTACATAGGAGGACCGCTCTATTTACTGCATGTAGGTCATGTTGTACCTGCTGCTAAACCATTAGGTGGCAACGTTTGATGTGATGGGCCAGAAATATAGAGAACTTTACATGTGGTTGACTTACTGTGAAGCGCAGCGGGAGTGATGATGCTGCACCTGCTTCTTGCCTAGGATAAAAATATCAATTTGCTCCAGAAATGTTTTGTTTTGTGTCTTTTAACTGAAGGGAAGATGGGAACTCTGGGTACTTACGTATATCCCTATATATATATATATATATCCCATATAAGGAATGAATATTTTTGGAGTTTTATTTTAAAATGCTTTTTTTATTGTCTATGATCTCTATAAGATATTTATACTTTTTTGTTGTTGTTATTTAAGCATTAATATCATCTTCCATTTCATAGGCCTACAGACTTGGTGAGACTAACTGGGCCTCAGAAAGTCCCATGTGCAACTTTACTTCAGAGATAATTAACACTGGATGGTGGCTATGCAGTTCAATATTAGCCCATAAAATGTTACTTCAGCCTAGTAAATTCTTTAATCTAAGACATTCACACACACACACACACACCCAACTTCATGGGTTTGCATTTAATTCGCTCAATTTCACTTGACTTCAATAAGCTTTGTGTTTGTTTCCCTGAGGATGACACTGTGTGTAATTTTGCCCAGTGCTTGTTTAAGCCACAACAACATATATTCAACAAACTAAAGTAACTCTCTATTTTCAGGGCAACTGTGCACTTTATTAGTCCGCCTGCAGTCAACTGTAATATGTTATTGTTTGTTTTGTCTGTACTGCGAAAACAGTCCAAAGATCATTTCCACCAGTGGACTGACTGGTCACCCCCCCTACGCACGTGTGCACACACACACACACACACACACACACACACGCACACACACACAGAAAGACAAAAAAAGGAGGTTGCTTTACAAGCAGGATTTCATGGGCAGTTCCTCAGTACGTACAGTCTAGAGAGTCTAGACTGTCCTGGGAGCCACTAACCCTTATTATTTCTCCTCTGTCACCTGCAGGTGCTTCGTTTATTTTACCCCGGTTGCACTTTCACAGTCGCCTCTCCGACCGTGGAGGTAAAATGTATTTGCTCCACATTTGTCCACAAGGCAATGCTTAACATTAATACAATAACTCAACACGACTGAGGTGGTTGGATGTGGTCTCCCTGCTCTTCTGTTCGATCCGTTGGTTGGGTATAGGAGCACTATTGGTTGAGGTGTTGCATGTAACAAGTTTCCTTCCCAAAATTAGCTCAACAGTAAACCACTTGAGCAGGAGACCAGGGTTGGAATCTTGGGCAGGACATGAAACGTATGGATTGCAGCTTTAATTGATTATTTTATAGATTGTGTGTGTGTGTGTGTGTGTGTGTGTGTGTGTGTGTGTGTGTGTGTGTGTGTGTGTGTGTGTGTGTGTGTGTGTGTGTGTGTGTGTGTGTGTGTGTGTGTGTGTGTGTGTGTGTGTGTGTGTGTGTGTGTGTGTGTGTGTGTGTGTGTGTGTGTGTGTGTGTGTGTGTGTGTGTGTGTGCTTTCTAGGGAATGGAATGTCTCGTGGCGAACTGGCGATACCCTCCAAGCTGTCGAGGCAAGCCCAGACTCAGAGACTGGTACACAGACAGACAGCGAGGAGGGAGAACAGGAGATTTTGGCAGACTTGTATTGGCAGATGTAAATGCAGAATACAGTTACACAACTGATGCCAAACAAAGATTAGGAAGACAATCTGAGAGACATTGAAGAAAGCGTGAGCGTGAGGGGTGGGGGGGCAGCAGGCATGTCCTTTTGGACATGCGTTTGCCACCATCTTTTGTAGAGGTTTGGGTTGATGATAGTACTCTAAACATATCTCCAATAGTTTCGACTGTAGATTAAGATTAAAGAATATCTGTGATTCTCCCCCATTGACATGATTCTCCCCCCATTGATGAAAAATGTCTCAGTCACACTTGTGAACCACACAACAAAGAGGATTCTGCCTGTATAAAATTACAAACCCGGTTCTGTATTTTTAGTTGTGCGTTTACAATGGTTGGTAAGATCATTTGCAGATTGTCATACAGTTATGGTGGTTGCACACCGGCCGCGTTTTTCGGAAAACCGATGGAGAAACGCTGCTTAAAAATCAGAATTTGCGCTCGGTGTGTAAAGGGTTATATAACATTATCAAAGCAACATAATCCAGTCCATTTTTATAATATCACTGTGTTTATTTAATTTTATATATATTTGCTGAATCACATTTGATTGTGGGCTAAAACTTGAATTTGAGTCCGGTTTCACCTAGCAATAGAAGTTAATGGGAAGAATATGTAGATGATTGATTTTATATCATCAATCATTGAAGATATTTTGGCAATACTTTGGAGTTTATCATTACTATTGCCATGAACCTGGCTCAGTTTTCAGACAAAGGAGAGCGATACATTACACGGATACTACGGATAGTTTAAAAACTTAAATAAAGAATAGACAAGCACTGGCAGACAGAGTGGCAGGCCTTCACACAATGTAAATACACAATCCAACCCTCTACCAAAGTTTAATGATGCTTTACACCTTGAATACAGAGAACCTGAATAACATCAATTAAAGATAGGCCTATTACAAGGAAATGTACAGAGATGTGTATAATCGCAGCAAATAGACATTATTATGTAATTATTTGATACTCTTCAATCTCTCCATTCTACAGAACTTCCAGAAGTAGCCTAACAGTTTTACAGCTGGGAGCCTAAACGGAGCCCAAATCCCTTAGTCCATCTTCTCACTTCAGTCTGGCCGACTGCCTCATGGCCTGGTATCGGAACTGCACTGCCCTCAGGGTGCGGGCAGAGGATTGTGTGCACAGCCCCAGATCATCAGTGGGTGTACTGTGTGAGTGTCCCTCCATCCAGGTTATATACACCACTGGTTGGGTCAGTAAAGCCTGTAGGATTATCAAAGGCACCCCAGCCATGGACAGTTTCACCTGCTACACTTTGGTAAGCGGCTCAGACACTTCAAGACCAATACCAGTACGCTCCGACTCCGAGGCAGCTTCTTCCCCCAGGCAACCAGGTTTATGAACGATTGACAGCCCGTTGCATGTCTGTCTGTCTGTCTGTCTGTCTGTCTGTCTGTTTAGAAGTAGGACCCATGTGCACACAGCCCTTCAAAGCGCCTACGATTAATGTATACACACAGCTGTTGTTCCTCAACATTGTATATAACCAAATAACTGTACTCTTGTATACTTGTATATGAACCCCTCTCTCTCTCTTTCCCCCCTGTCTCTCTCCCACCTCCCCTCCCCTCTCTCTCTCTCCTCTCTCTCTGCCATGGGTTGTCTCTCTCCCACCTCCCCCTCCCCTCTCTCTCCTTCTCTCTCTCTGCCATGGGTTGTCTCTCTCCCACCTTCCCCTCACCTCTCTCCTTCTCTCTCTCTGCCATGGGTTGTCTGCTCATTTTCCCTTTGCCAAACTCGTGCTGGTTTAGGTCTGGACTGGTGTGGCGCTGAATGACTTCACTGCTGAACTCTCCTCTGCTTTCCTTCACCGCACTCTCCTCTTTCATCTTCACGCATGCCTCCCTCCCTCCCACCCTCGCTCTCTCTCACACACACACACACACACACACACACACACACACACACACACACACACACACACACACACACACACACACATTATTTTTCTGTCTCATCCCTCTCTCCATGTGTCCAGCATCTCCACGTCCACCCGGAAATGCAGAATATATATAGCTTAATTGTTGCGTGGCCATTTCCAGGCAGCGACTGATACGGTTATAGAGCTATACTTTACTCAGCGTCCACAACCTGGCCTGTGCCCCTCCCCTCTATATAACAGTCTCCTGAGCCAAAAGTTCAGGTTTGGATGATTCCCAGTGTCACCGGGGGTTTCTGGTGGATCGGGGCCAGGTGATTTACACTGGGAACCCCCCACCTCTCCCTCTGCCGTAGAGCCCCCCACCTCTCCCTCTGCCGTAGAGCCAACGAGAAACAGCTGGAGACAGCGGGCTGGGGGCTGGGGATGTTGGGTCTTAACAGAGCTCATTTTGGAGACTGTTCACAGGATCTTGGCATGAGAGGGCTTGATCTCGGTGTGTTATGTGGCTGTGCGTGTGCGTGTGCGTGTGCGTGTGCGTGTGTGTGTGTGTGTGTGTGTGTGTGTGTGTGTGTGTGTGTGTGTGTGTGTGTGTGTGTGTGTGTGTGTGTGTGTGTGTGTGTGTGTGTGTGTGTGTGTGTGTGTGTGTGTGTGTGTGTGTGTACATGTACGTGTGTGTGTAGGTTGGCGGTTGGGTGCCCATGTCCGGTGGATTAATGTGTGTGTACGTGCGTTTGAGTGTGTGTCATCATTCTCATCAATGGCGTTTTATTTTCATCAAGGCAAAGAGCTGTTTTGTTTATTTCAGTGCTCTATTCACTCTCCAGCTGATTGATCTACATGGCGGCTAAACAAGAATGCATTTTAAAGCTGTCATTTGAACAAGGACTAGAACTTGGGATTTATGTAGTAAAGTATATCTGATATATAGATAGATTTATGTAGTCAAGTATATCTGGATTCATGTAGTCAAGTATATCTGGATTCATGTAGTCAAGTATATCTGGATTCATGTAGTCAAGTATATCTGGATTCATGTAGTCAAGTATATCTGATTTATGTAGTCAAGTATATCTGGATTTATATAGTCAAGTATATCTGGATTTATGTAGTCAAGTATATCTGCGGTTTTGGGGAAGAACATTGAAGTTCTGGTATATGAGTAGCTGTCTGGTATATCTATCGTTGCTGTCGGGCTGAAACCTTGTATGTCCAAAATAGTGAAAATGCGATGCATATCGCGCCACGTCGTGAGCTTGTAGATCTCTTATTTTCACTACTTTTGTGTAATAGGGCATTCATTTATGAAGACATTTTTAAATTTGAAGTTGAATTGTGTATGAGGTTTCTGGCCAGCAATGATGTGTGAACTGTATATATGCTGCCTGGATTTTCTCCTCTCAGATTTATAGCAGAGGTTGCTTCAGTGATAGACCTGGGGTGGTTTCATCCTGCAGTGATAGGCCAGGGTGCAACAACAGACCGGGGGTGGTTTCATCCTGCAGTGATAGGCCGGGGTGCAACAACAGACCGGCGGTGGTTCCATTATTCAGTGATAGGCCAGGGTGCAACAACAGACCGGCGGTGGTTTCATTATTCAGTGATAGGCCAGGGTGCAACAACAGACCGGCGGTGGTTTCATTATTCAGTGATAGGCCAGGGTGCAACAACAGACCGGCGGTGGTTTCATTATTCAGTGATAGGCCAGGGTGCAACAACAGACCGGCGGTGGTTTCATTCTTCAGTGATAGGCCAGGGTGCAACAACAGACCGGCGGTGGTTTCATTCTTCAGTGATAGGCCAGGGTGCAACAACAGACCGGCGGTGGTTTCATTCTTGAGTGATAGGCCAGGGTGCAACAACAGACCGGCGGTGGTTTCATTCTTCAGTGATAGGCCAGGGTGCAACAACAGACCGGCGGTGCAACAACAGACCGGCGGTGGTTTCATCCTTCAGTGATAGGCCGGGGTGCAACAACAGACCGGGGGTGCAACAACAGACCGGCTGGTTTCATCCTTCAGTGATAGGCCGGGGTGCAACAACAGACCGGGGGTGCAACAACAGACCGGGGTTGGTTCGTTTCATCCTGGCCTACTTGGCAGACACAGTGCAGTTATATAAGCACTAATGGCTTCAGCATGTGCATTGTGTCTGCAACGTAAAGAGCAGATACACTCTGCAGGCTATTATTCAAACCAAGCCATACCAACCCCACTAAAGTGAGTCACTCCTTTTGATATGTGTGTGCTCACATGCGCATACGCACACTTACATTTGCAGCTGCACGTACTGTATGTGCCGTGGTTAAGGTTTGTGCATTGTGTGTCCTTGTGTCTGCCTTCCAACTGTGTCCTTCCTACTGTTAATACTATGCACACACAGTATGCCTTTTATGGCTCTCAGTTCACATATAAAATGTAATAAAGTGAAACAAAGAAGTTGGCCAACCTGACAGCCCTTGTGGGAGCTTTCTGTCTGAAAGCAGCAATTTCACTACGCTGTAAATCTTTGATAAGGGGACTTTTTCTTCTTCTTATTTTATCACAGAGGATAGTGAATGTTGTTGCTATCATCATGTTGTTAGTTAGCCTTGGGCGATCAACGTGGCATCACCGTGTACGCTACGCATCACAGCGTTAACTGGATGACTAAAGCCAGATGACTTAGAAAGGAACTCCCTAAACGACTGATGACTTGTGAAAGAAACCTGACATGCCACTACAGAATGCTCACGATCTTTCGGCTAATTTATACTAAAGTCATCCCTCCTTCCCACAGCTTTCCTTCCCCTCTTTCCATATTCTCTCCCTCCAGGCCTCCACATATAAAACCTGATTTATACTTCATCGCATGATGGTTTCGTTTGCCAAGAATAGCCAACCTACAAGCTCACAACACAGCACGTATGCAATGTGCTGTCAGCTTGTAGGTCTGCTATTTTAGGCGTGCAACATCGACGTACGGCGGAGCATAAATTAAGCATAACTTGCTTTCCTTTTCATCCCTCTCACTCTCTCCTGTCGAAACAAATTAGGGAGCAAATGAGGAAGGAGGAGTAATGCGGGTGATGAGGCATGCCAGAGTGCCAACAAATGACAAGTAGTGCAGACAGGGAGGGAGAGAGAAGAGAGAGGGAGAGAGAATGAGGAGAAAAAAAACGGAATTCCCTAAAAGCCTCAATTTGGAAAAAAAAGATGATTAATGAGACCAGATGTTGGGGTTCTTTTAGCATGAATCACTGCATTCCCCATGATGAAGCAAAAACTATCCTCAGACATGCAGAGACACAGCAGGAAAATCACCCCCCCCAACTATTAAAGACAATAGAGTCAAACCTTACATTTTCTGCCTTCAGAAACTCAGGTCTTTGCCCAGTCAGGGCAGTAAATTGACTCATAGTTTGAAGCTTTATGGTTCATACTGACACCCATGCTTATTATTCCTGATCCATACTGTAGCCTGACTCTTCAAAACGTCATACACACACACACACACACACACACACACACACACATGCAGAAATGCACAGACGAATCCACTTGAGGGGGGGGTGATATGTTGGTTAGACACACTAACAGTCCGACTGGCATTAGTTCGACAACACCGTCGCTCACGACATGCGCTGCCGCTTACTAATCCGTGCTGCGGGTCAAAACTAACCCGTGGCTCCTGACATGCGTGACAGGTTACAACTAACCCATGGTAGGTTAAAACTAAACTTAGAGTTGGGTTTTGGTAGGGTGTCGGATAGGGATGCACCGAAAGGGAAATTCTTGGCCGAAACCGAATACCAAATATATGAAACAGTTGGCCGAAAAACAGTTGACCGAATAGCTGAATTATGATTAATATTCTAATATCTTTTTTCCTAACAAAGCTGTCATGGCCGCACCTTAAATCTACCTGCTTATGGCAAAAGACATGATTATGGCAAAACCTAACTTAAATAATATTCACTATTATGGGTCCATAAAACATTTATTCAGTGCTTTTGAATGCATTAATTGCATACACTATTCAGTGATATATTTTCTGCCTATTTCGGGCCGAAACCGAATAGGCCGAAAATGCATTTTTAGCCATGTTCGGCCGAATATTTTCTGCGGCCGTATATTTGGTGCATCACTAGCCCGGACTCATGACTGTAGGACTGTTAGTACTTGACTGCCTGACCAAGCTAATTACAGCATCCGAACAATGGAAAGTGTGTGAATCAGCAGTACCTTGACAGTCGCCGTATGTGAGATCTCTGGGCCAAATTCACCAACACACAGAGGAGGGAGGAACTGAGCAATGGGGTCGATATAACACACGCTGACCCAGCGTGAGTATCAGCCCCGTCAGCCCCCCATCCACAATCGATTGAACACACAGTGGCAAAATGAATTACCCAACGATAAGAAATTAAGATAAAGCACAAAAGAAACATCTGGGGTTCATTTATCTGACTAAAACTCAGCATCCGTTTCCACTCGATCTGCTATGTTTCATTGTTACAGTCACAGCCCCCGAGTCCTAGAAGGAAGTGTTTTGTTAGAGATGGACTGGGGAAGAAGTGGGTCACAGATAAAACATTAACCAAACTCCTAGTATCATAAAATTATAATTAAAACTCCACGATCGCAACATATCCTCTGGTGGTAATAACATATTAGACAACCCGGTGCACATAGCCGTCCGACACCCGACCCAAAACCCAAACCCTAAACCTAACCTCACAGAGTGCCACGGGTTAGTTTTAACCTGCCACGCATTGGCAGCGACAGTATTGTCGGACTAATGCCTGTCGGACTGTTAGTATGTCTAACAAACGAATGCACCCCAGCCAGGCCTTCAGTCATGTACTATATGTGACTTTAGTGCCAGAGGCCTCACTGCACAGAGCAGACCATCCATAATTAAACTCTGTCATGTCGGGCGGCCGTCATAATACGTCCATTTTTACAGTCTATCCATACATGTCCACACACGTCATGTGAACACTTTTCCTTGTGTCATTTTCTTCTCCATCAAATGCACCACCGCCACACACATCCTTCCCTCATTCCCTGAGAGGGTATACCACTTTGAGTGAGAGGGGGGAGATGCTTTGATCTGCTTCAACGTTTCTGTTTCAAGTCTCTCTCAAACACATTGGAGAGCAAACAATACCATATCTCGATATCCTTTGTTGAGAGGTATTTTATAATTTACTCTATGTCAGCAGGGAGAAATGGAGCTGTACTTGGCTAATCGGTGCAATCCCCCATCAGCAAAGGCCACAGCATTACTCCCCTTCTCGCTCTCTCCATCTATCTGCATCCCTTTCTAGAATGTCTATACATCTTCTTACCTCTGAGGGTTTATCTAGCTATTGCAGTGCTCATACCTGTGTGCTGGTATCACTGACAGTATGCAAAAGACAGACAGACAGACAGACAGACAGACAGACAGACAGACAGAATATCCTCCTGACGAAGATAAAAAGTAGGGGAGATAGAAAAGGAAACAGAGAAAGTGAATCACAAAGAGTGAAAGAGGCTTTTGCTTCTCCACAGTTTTCAGCTGTGTCTTATATGCGGATCAGGATTAGGGAGGCCACGGCTGTCAGTCAGCTCGCTGCCAGGAAACCCAGTTGGCAGCACAGCAGCCAAAAAAATGTGGAGCTGGGCAGGACAGAGACCGGAGCAAAGGTAACAGGATGAGAGAGAGGAGGCAAGCAAGAGGAAAAGTTCAAAGCAGCGAAGAGAGGCGAGCCTTGCTCTGATCTCAGTGGGGTTAATGCATCGACGTTCAGCCCCGGCTGCAATGCTTTAAAATCAGACCTCTTCAAAGGGACTGGCAGGAGAGGGCTGTATACATTGGATGCATCAATGCTGCTGTTGGTGGTGGTGGTGGACGGTGCTTGCATCATTGCATGCATGTAGCCAACAGTACAACTACATGTCAGTGGATGTGTGTCTTTACTCTATACTATAGCACGTCTGTGTGTAAAAAAAACAAAACATGTCTGCCTGTGTGAGCAGCATCTGTCTGCATGCGTGTCACGTGCAAACGGAGAATATAATACATATGCATATGCAGTGGTGGAAAGTAACTACTGTAAGTACTGTACTTACTTCTACTCCACTACATCTCAGAGGAAAATATTATACTTTTACTCCAATTATTATACTAGTTACTTTTTGATTTTGATTACTATTACAAAACATACAGTAACCACTTCAGCACTATATACATTTTGGCCATTTTAAAATAGCTAATCTACAAGCTCACAATGCACCATGATGCGACGCATTCTGAGCTTGTAGATCTGCTATTTTCCAAAGATTTTTACACATTTAAAAACTTGAAATGAGACATTCTGCATAATTACATTTACTATACTTTTACTTTTGGTACTTTAAGTCTCTTTTTGTAAAAGAGACTTCAGTCTCAATGTGGTTTTTACTGGTTAAATATAGGTTAAATAAATAGTACATTTTGATGCCAATAATTTTGTACTTGTAAGTACATTTTGAATTTCCGGACTTTTACCCATAACGGAGTATTTCTATATCACAGTATACTTTTACCGCAGTAAAACATTTGAGTACTTTTTCCACCACTGTAACATATACAGTAAATACTGTAGAAATATGAAGACGTGATCTATTTCCCATGCTTTGCCGGCTGTATCAGTGGGATTACTTAGGTCCATTTATCATTCTATATGAGTGCGGCTCGCATGGATAATTGTAAATTAAGTGGATTACTGCGCGGTGGCAATCCCACGGGGTATTAGAGAGCCTCTGAATGCATGCAAAAAAAACTAACGTGCTGTATCGCCAGCAGGGGCCCCGCAGCAGCAACATCAGCACTTTCTGAAGCAACGATATTATACGCCTAGGTCTCTTTTTCGAGGGATTCTGATTTAATATCAGTGCAGCAGATTTAATGACACAGACACTCATTATGTTTCGGCTCTCCTCTGACTTGGGCTGATGTTTCAAGTGATTGGCACATCATGCAACCGTGAGTGTGCTATAAATTTAGAAATCTCAACTATTCATCAAAGAACTCTTTCATGGGGAGGAATGGCCCACATGCTTTAGAACTAACCAGTCTCTTTCCTTTCCTTTACTTTACTTTTTTTTGGCTTTAATCATGAAGTTAGCACGCGTAAGTCATCAACTACTGTATGTGTGTGTGAAGTACTTCCAACAGGGCTTTTTTGTTTTGTAAGGAGAATCTACCAGATGTATTCTCTCTCTCCACATGCTTCAGTGGACTTATACTATACCATCCAAATCCCACCAAATCAAAAAATCCGGCTTGAATGAATTGCAGGGGAATACAAAGGAGGAGGCAGTGGCAGGAATCTCTATTTTAATGAGGACAAAAACCTATCACCACATCTAACATGAAACGCTTCATTTGCCGCCATGCTGCCAGCCCTGCCTGCCTGCGCTTCCCTGAAGAATTCTGGGACTAGAATTCCACAGTTTCTCAGCTCAGTTCGCTTTGAGCCCTAGCAACAAAACGATGGCCCTGCCACCCCCCCTGCAGGCCCCCACCCCACGTAAACCCAGTTACGTTTGCCCTGAGCAATCTCTGTTCCTGAGTCGAAAGGTCATTTTAAATAAATAGGGGGGGGTGGGGGGGATGGTCACTCTGCATCCCACACACTAAGTAAAGCATCTCTTTGAAAAGATAGCCAAGGCTACATCATTTAGCACTCAGCGGCCCCGGAGCTATCCTGGAGACTGGTACTACGAGAACACAGCCTCCATGCCTGCGTTCACTCCCACTCGCTTGACACGGCTACATCAGTCACACTGCTCTGTAACCAGAACTTAGAAATATCTGGGTCTACTTAACATTCTACCCATTGCTGATGTCAACGGTGAGAGAATGGATCGTCTGCTGAATTAATGTTCTGCTGCGTTGGTTGAGTTTAAGCCCGCAAGGTTTTCAAATGACAGCAACACTATTTTTTTATCACTTTAAGTAAACTTCTCTGAACTTTTACCCTTAAAATTTGAATGGAAATCAATACTAGGAAAGAACAGCTCAGGTGACGAGACAAAAGGGGTATGAATATTTGAAAAGGTTTGCGTTGTTTTATTTTCCAAATAGCCCAAACAGGGACAGAAACAGCAGTGTTTTTCTTATGGAGGTGCACACACTCCCAGGGAGGCCATGCAGAAGAGATTACACACTACATCAGTGCAACTCAATTCTCTGCTTTTATGAGGCCCTCCACAAGTCTTTACAACAGCAAGTCTATTGGATTTGCGGCTCGTTATTCTCAACTGTCCACACACGCACACGCACACACACACACACACACACACACACACACACACACACACACACACACACACACACACACACACACACACGCGCACACACACACACACACACACACACACACACACACACAGTACACACACAGGCCCTTGTGTATAGATAGACAGACTCACTCCGATAAGCAAACATACCTGTTTCAGTATTTTATAAAGGGTCTATTGGGAATCATTTGTGTTATTAGATCAGAGTTGGTGCACACTAAAGTGGTACGCACACACAAAGAAATTCAGACACGGTACACAAACGCACACACACACACACACACACACACACACACACACACACACACACACACACACACACACACACACACACACACACAGTATGCCCTTTGCCAGTCAGGCTGTTCCAGGAGCCCAAACTTGTTACATCATCCAAAGGGTAGCTTTATCAGCCGTGATCAGCAGCAGCCTGAAGACTCTCAAAGGCTGTTTTGTCTTCCCCTGCCTGGAACTCCCTGAACCCAAGGATTACCTTCCAACTATGGGTATTTGTTTACCACGGCCTGAATTTGCAGGCCTTTATCATGGCTGCCTGCTGTCGCGGGGAGGAAGTGCTTTACACGCGGCTTATCAGCGCCAGGGGAGCCTGAGAGAGCCCAGGTAATCTAGCTCTTGGCTTTGTCAAACGTTTATAGTTTGTTCGTTTAACTTAACACGTAATAATACCACCAAATGGTGTTATTAGATAAGATGAGCGGTTATCCTTCTGTTTTGAAGTATACAGTGTGGATGAGGAGAATAGACAGCTGAGCTCACGCTAAAACATTATTGAACTGTCTCCTGTCATAATTATGCTGAGTATGATTTTGTTAAGAATTATTGTGTTTTTTATTTCTTCTAGTTTCTAGTTCCTGGCTTTTTCTAGTTTTGGCGTCTCTGTTTGTACTCCAGGGTGCATTTCATTGTCAAGGTCAATGGGGCAAAAGGAAACGGTTGCACTGCATGGCCAGGTGAAGAACTTGAAAATGTTCACACTAGTTTAGGAGGAAGATTTCTAGGACGCAATATCCTAGGATTGTAAAACTTGCTCGGTTATCTTCTCATAATCTGAGGTCGTTGTTTGTTGTTGAAGGAATCTCAGATGAAACGGAAGCGTGAACAAGAAAGACTACAGACATCAGATGCATTCATTTCAGAAGGGACAGACAGTGCAGCCACTTGGACAGTTAAAGCCTTTAGTACTAGAACCTGAATAAAAGGCTTTAACGGGCCGAGCTGCTCCAGTGTCCGCATCCCTTCTGCTCCTGTGACTATAGCCGTAATAGGCTGAGGCGCGCTGGTAGCTGCTAGCTAGACTCCTTTTGTTCTCAAGATGCATTCATTTGTTGTAGCAATTAAAGCACATGGAATTAAAACAACCAACTAGAGAAGGTCTCCACCAGGGCAGGTCAGTGAATGTGAAAAGGGGTGCCATTTGTTCTTATGCCTTTGATGGCAATTGGATGATTTGAGGCATTTTGTTCCAAAAAGGTGTTTTGCACAAATCCACCTATTGGTGGTGCTACAACAGGCCAATTAATGTGAAAAGGGTGGGATATATTCCTCAGCCTAGTAGGAAAGTGTATGAAAGATTGCACGTAAATTGCACGCTGTGTTCATGATTTGAGGCTTCCTCGCTTTTTGTTGAGTTGTTGCTGGCTAATACTGTAGATGCTGATAAAAAGAGAAGCAGTACTGTTTTGCATTTCGTTTTAAGTTTTTTTTCCCTTCAATACATTTCAATATTGTATTGATCTATCTATGGCTGTACTGATCTGTATCATGTGATCTTTACCATTCCCAGTTTCTTTATGAAGTCTAAAGACCGCGACAGACTTGACGGAAGTTGGTTGTATGGATTTGTTGTTGACTCAACAACTGTGACTCTGAGTCACAGTTGATTCAGTCACTATGAAATCCTATTTAGATCATACACCACTACTACTACATTGTGAAAGCATTTTTGTTTGGCCAAAATAAATGGAGAAACTGAGACACTGTCCCTGTCCCTTTCTTTGCTTGCTACCATTCATCTTTGGATGATGTGTTTTTGAAAAACAGTTTGCAGAGACACATATTACATGCTGCATTCAGTATTACTGAATGCATCTGGCTTGTAATATGTTTGAATTAAATTCAACAATAGGAGATACAACAACACATCAGTAGCCTATAATCCTGCTAAAACCCATTCAGCACAAACCACAATATGGGGCTCAAAATATGTCTATAAGCTCACAAAGCTCACAATGCATCGCATTGCAAAAAATGTATAGGGTTGAAGTGGGTAATGTATGTTTTGTATTAATAATCCAAATCTACAAAGCAACTGGTAACTCAAAATTTCAAATTAACGTAGTGGAGTAAAACGTGCAACATTTGGACCCAATAGTGGAGTAGTAAGTAAGTAAGTAAAAGTATTGGAATATTGGAGATACTCAGGTAAAGTACAAATACCTCAACATTTTACTTAAGTACAGCATTTGAGTAAAAGTACTTAGTTACTTTCCACCTATATCTTAACACGTGATTAATGCAGGAACCCCATGAAGGGATGAGAGTGAGCGCCCTCTGGAACGACACACACCCAGGCCTCTCCATCACCAGCATATTCCGACGACGAGCGCAGGCAGGCAGCGCTGGCCTGACTAACCACAGGATGCTGGCCTGCCTCCCAGCCAGCCCTCGCTAATTAGTCCCCCTCTCCTAAGCTAATTGGCCGATAAAAAATGAGAATGGCCTCTTCACCCGAGCCCGAGTGTGGTTGCCACCAAATGGCAGCAGGGAGGATTATATGGGCTTATGAGGCATGGTGACATTCGACGAGAACCATTCCTCTGCTATTAATCTCCCTTTGTCATATTATACACACTTTGTCCCTATAGCTCCTCTATGACACTTTGAGAAATTGGTTGAGAAACTTTACCCCATGGTTGACCTCCCACAACCTATTATTTGTCGTTGACCTAATTTTCGTAATTCTATTTTTTTTCCCTGGAGGAAAGTTATTTTAAGTTCATCAATTTTCTTTCTTCAACTGGAAGTTTGGTTTGAAAAGCATACGTGTCCATTACAAAGAAAGCACATTTCAATCAGTCATTTTGTATGAACTTTTTTTTAAATGCGAAATTATTTCAAATTTGTATTATTATTATTATTATTATTATAACATAAAACAAACCAGTACTATACATACTACTGTAGATGAAGCCGTTACAATGTCTGTAGAAGTGCAGTACCAGTGCTGTTAAAAGCATTGGATTTCCTACTGTGTGTTTGCCTGCAAAACATAACAATCAATAAATATCCAGCATATTGAATGTGTAAAAATAGCAATATTCTTTCAAATGGATGTACTGACTGGCACAGTTCCAAGTAAGGTCTAAGTTCTGTGTTCATTATGCACTGCACAGTGCTCTGGCTATGAATGGGTGCATTCTGAAGCACCGCCCTTTCCGGCCCCACCGATGAACCAATAGGAAGAGACCATTTCGCACCGATGGGACGTCACGTCAGCTGCCGTCGTGTCGGGATTGGAATGTTACAGGCTAACAATCGGAACAACTGAGCATTCGGTAATTGGACACTAGGATCAAGGAATCTGGTCTTTTTTGAACATTTTGCGTGTGTCGTGGAACTCGCACATTGTAACTGTAAAGTGTCGGAGGCTGGTTGCGAACGAGTGCGCTGTGCGACCAGTTAAGTTTGTTCGCTCCGGGGTCCC
Source organism: Protomyctophum bolini (assembly GCF_963924005.1). Taxonomy (NCBI): domain Eukaryota; kingdom Metazoa; phylum Chordata; class Actinopteri; order Myctophiformes; family Myctophidae; genus Protomyctophum; species Protomyctophum bolini. Next base: position 30,741,846 of record NC_137878.1, read on the forward strand.
ATTTTCACCGATGAGATTGTTTTATTTTTGCGCGTATGTATGATCATGGTCTACTATCGGGAGATTCTTCTAAATAAGAAGAGAAATGCAGGGTTTCGTGAGGTTACAGTTTCGCCGCTGATCCGCTCCTCCTGCGTTCCGACGCGTTCTTCTCTCGTTCATGGACCCGTGGAGTGGCCAGACGCCACCGGTGGGGAGAACAGCGTGGAATAGGACACCTTCACTCCGGGGCGTTTGGGTCTGAGCGCCGCCGCGGCAGCAGCCAGCCACAACGACGGCTTCTCCCGTACGCCGCCTGCCCACCGCTCCGGTCAACGCGCTAAGCACTTTCCATCCAAACCGTGGGATACCTCTTCGTCTGGAGGAGCCACGGGGACCCTCGTCACTCTCTCGTACAGGGAGGGGGAGTTCGCAGACGGCTGGTCGGGACACCTCTACCCCCGGCGGGCGCTTTCTTTCTTTTATATTTGAATAGATCACACAGCCTGAATAGATCGCACAGCCTGAATGAGGGAAACGCATATTATCTGATTGTTTCAAGTGGATCCTAGGCAGGCAGCACTGATTTGTGCATACAAGCCAAGCTGTGTGTGTGCGTGTGTCTGTGTGTGTACTGTTGTGCAATGGAATAAACTCTATTAAAAAAAGAGAGGGAGAGGAAGACAACTCATATCAAATCGCCCACATGCTCTGGATCAATCGCTGGATCTCTGAACGGAATACGCAGACGGGGCGAGGTGGAGGAGACGCTTTGGCTGCAGGTTCGGGATCGTTCAGGTCGGCTGCCGGAGGATGGAGCAGCGGAGTAGCAGGAGGTGGTGAAGAGAGGAGCCTAACTTCGGGCCACTTCAGACTTCTCATTCGCAATCGACGCGCCCCTGTTCGTCGGACACATGCAGGCCAAAAAACGCTATCTAATCCTGCTCTCCGCCGGCGCGTGTCTAGTCCTGCTCTTCTGCTTCGGAGGGGTCCAACTTCCAGCGGGGGCGAGCAGCAGCAGGAGCCGGCATCATGACCGCAGCCGCAACGGATACCGGCCCAACCAGCCCTGGCCCCACTTCTCCGACCCGTTACAAGCCTTCCTGCCCTGGGACCAGCCGGACACCGAGGAGTACAACCTCCACGTATCGCCGCGGCAGAAGAGGGACGTCAACAGCAGTGTTTACAAAGCCAAGCGTTGCCGCATGGACTCCTGCTTCGACTTCGCCCCGTGCAAAAAGAACGGCTTCAAAGTTTACGTTTACCCGCAGCAGAAGGGCGAGAAGATCTCGGAGAGCTACCAGAACATCCTGTCGACCATCGAGGCGTCCCGGTTCTACACCTCGGACCCGGGACAGGCGTGTCTGTTCGTGCTGAGCCTGGACACGCTGGACCGCGACCAGCTGTCCCCGCAGTACGTGCACAGCCTGAAGACCAAGGTCCAGAACCTGCCCCTGTGGAACGACGGCAGGAACCACCTCATCTTCAACCTGTACTCGGGGACGTGGCCGGACTACACGGAGGACCTGGGCTTCGACATCGGCCAGGCCATGCTGGCCAAGGCCAGCATCAGCACGGAGAACTTCAGGCCTCAGTTCGACGTGTCCATCCCGCTGTTCTCCAAGGAGCACCCGCGCACGGGCGGCGAGCGGGGCTTCCTCAAGTACAACGCCATCCCGCCGTTCAGGAAGTACATGCTGGTGTTCAAGGGGAAGCGCTACCTGACGGGCATCGGCTCGGACACGCGGAATGCCCTGTACCACGTCCACAACGCCGAGGACGTGGTGCTGCTCACCACCTGCAAGCACGGAAAGGACTGGCAGAAGCACAAGGACGCGCGCTGTGACAAGGACAACGCAGAGTATGACAAGTAAGTTGGGGGGAAACACAAAGGTTAGAATCATTGGCAATGGAGAGTATTCCCCTTTCTAAAATTGAAAGGGAAAAGGCATCATGTGTGTGTGTGTGTGTGTGTGTGTGTGTGTGTGTGTGTGTGTGGGGCTTGTAATTGTGATAACGGTGGTATCTGTTCTAGTCTGACTCTGGACTCCTGGAGGGGGTGTGTGTGTGTGTGCTTGATGACAGCTTGTGGTATCTGGGTCTACAGTGAAATACAGAGGGTCTCTTGGTGACACGTGTGTGTACCCCGTCTGTCAGTGCTGTGTATGTGTGTACCCCGTCTGACAGTGCTGTGTGTGTGTGTGTGTGTAGTGTACCCCGTCTGACAGTGCTGTGTGTGTGTGGGTGGGTGTAGTGTACCCTGTCTGACAGTGTTGTGTGTGTGTGTGTGTGTAGTGTACCCTGTCTGACAGTGCTGTGTGTGTGTGTGTGTACCCCGTCTGACAGTGCTGTGTGTGTGTGTGTACCCCGTCTGTCAGTGCAGTGTGTACCCCGTCTGTTAGTGCAGTGTGTGTGTACCCCGTCTGACAGTGCTGTGTGTGTGTGTGTGTGTACCCCGTCTGTGTGTGTGTGTGTGTGTGTAAACATGGAATGGATGTGAAATCGTGTCAGGGCCATTAAAGTGTTTTTCAGGGAGCTCAAACGGGTTGTGAATGTGAGCCTCTCTCACTGTGCCCCCCCCCCCCCCCTTAACCTTGCTCCCTCTGAAGCGTGAACGAGTAGCTCTCTCCAGCCACTGCCAGTCTATTTCCTCCCCGGGTTGTGGCGTAAATCACCCGGACATCCCCTCCTCTTGGTGGAGGAATTCAGACCCACTGCACTTCATGGCAGCACTGCAGCTAAGGCTAGGATATGCACGGGCATGTTTTGATTTGTTCTCTACACTTGGCGCACATCAAGCGAAAGTCAAGTACAACAAGACACTGGGCGGTTGTGATAATATTCCAGTATTAGCCAGTAGGTTTCCATCTTTTAAATCTGAACGAACCCCCGTTTGATATGCATGCATTAGGATTAGGCCACAGACCCGAATCTACACTGTGAAATCCCAGTGTGTAATTGAACAATGTTCCATTTTTACACCCTCAGTCAGTGTCAAGCCCATCACACACCGGGTGCGCAGCGACGCGGCACAGGCGTTGCCGCGCGGCAACGCCTGGAAAATAGAACGGTGGCGTATCGGAGCGTCAGGCGAGGCGTGAACGCGCGTCGGACGCTGCCGGTGTGCGATAGGTTCATTGAAAATAACGGTGGCGGCTGTTTTGACGCGCGGCGTTTGCAGACGGTGTGTGTAGCCCTTCACAGACCCGTGAGGCAGAGCCATCTAATTGAAGAGTTGCGATATTGAGGGGGTAGAAAACAGCACGTCACATGGTTCATGTACTCACGCGAGCCCATAGACTCCAATGCATTCCGTAAACTTCCGGGTCGTCCCCATTCAATAGAAGTATTGTATGTACTGTATATACTATGTAGAAGAGCCGCCATTGGACTGGCCCCATGAAGTGAACGGAGTTTGCGTAACTCTTGTCTTACTCTATGCCGTGAGGGTCCACACTGCCGTGAGGGTCCATACTGTCGTCATGACCTTGCAATGAAGTAACACTGATTCACACTTATAAAAGGCCCACTTTTATAAAACTATAATCACGGTTTTGTAGCTCATGACGGGTGTAATAATTTTGTTTGAATTATGAAGGTGTTTAGCAAAAATATATCAGTCATGATGTGTTAATTATCTCTTTAATTTCCATGAGTTATTGCCCTAACCCCCACCCCCCCTCCATTGCGCCCCCAGGGACAGTCGTTTACTTCTAATTTCCCAGGTCTCAGTTTTGTCAGGGCGTAATGAATGTTTGAGTCAGTCAACAGCAATAGTCAAAGGTTTGGTATTTTTAATAAAGAGGGAAGCTTTGTCAGTGAGGTTTACATAGCAAGATTACTTAAGATTAGCTGCCAAGTTCACTTGTCAGTGAGTGATGCTAGTTTGATTTGCATTTATCTGCTTGTGGTTTCTATACCTTCTGTAATCCTGGATAAAGTCAGGCAGGCATGTGATAACAGACCCTCCACAATGTATGTCTCTCTCTCTCTCCGTCTATCGGAGAAAGGGATATTTGTTGCACTTGGAAAGTAAACCCACCTGATCACCTGATGTAGAAAGAGATGGATACAAATTTACAACAGGGCAAATAAGTGCAAAGAAGATCTAGCCAAATTCTGTCTGGTCACATACTGTAGTATGTGAACTTGAATTGAACCCTTAAACTCCTTTGCTCTTCACTGACACACTGAAAAGGCCAAAAAAGCAATCCTGACAAATTTTCACAAGAATGTGCATGTCTGTCCATTAGTCATCCTTTTCTGTAGATCGACCCGTGTCGTTTCCCCCAAGTCTCTTTCCCAACCCTCTCTCCCTCTTTCTCTCAGTGGATGCCTTTGGCTCCATGTCACCTGGAGAAATGTGTCATCCGTTATCTGACATTCCTGTTGTCTCTGCATAGCACACCTCTCTTCCCTGCTGCTGTACTGTGCTGGTTCTGTCTCCAAAGACAATCTAGATCAAATATTACATTTCCAAATGCTAAACCATTGATTGATCGTTGATGTACATTTCAAGAAAAGCCAAATGGATAGTCACAAAAGCGCCAAAGATTTGTTCCATTGTGGTCAATTTACCTCACTCAAGCCTGACTGGCATAGACGGTCTCAGTACTTTTATAGAAACCAACTTTATGACGGCTAATAAATGAGAGGAGCATATTTGTTTGTTGATATTCGGATTGATATTTGATCGTCATTTAACTTAAGTTTCGATGGATGTCAAATAAAATATTTGACTTCTCTATCGCCGGCACTGACTTCCCTAGCTTAAATTTGACTCTGGACAGATCTATTGAAATGCAATCAATCATATTGAGTTCTTGGGGCACATTTCTTTCAAAGGCAAATAATGCAGTGTGCTGTGCTCATGTAGCATGTAGGTTTTTCTCCCAAAATGTAATCCCATTCACTGACTAGACCACTCAAACAATCCTTTAGTCTGGTTGTTTTGACAACAAACTGTATTTGGATTTATTTGGCAACATTGCCAAAAAAAGTGAATACATTTAAGGACCAGTTTCAAAGTAATAACTTTACTGGTCTTTTTATTTTAATAAAATGTTGCTACTGTCCTTCCACTGCTGGGTTGTGCTTTGAGAGACACCAACCTACAGTAGCTCCCTGAGCTAAGAGAAGCCAGCTAGCCCGCTAGCGCTCCATTTCCACCAGGCAGAAGAAGGAGAGCAGTGCCTTGGAGGGACGTCGTCGTGGCGTCATGGAAGTGAGGAATGCGCACACGTGTCAGAGCAGCTGTTAGGGGTTGAGGAAGGAACGCTGCCACAAGGCAGGCAGAGTCCATGCACAGTATACATACATACCTGGACGCTTTTCATCATGCATTTACCACTCAAGCCCTATATATCACTCAAGCCCTATATTAGTAAAAAATAGCTGATCTACACGCTCACAATGTGTTGTGATGCAACGCGGTTTGAGCTTGTTGATCGGCTATTTTTAAAATGGTTAACATACAATGCATATATACTCTTGCAGGATAGACAGAGTGGGATGGCAGGCTGCTGGCATGCTATTTGTCATCAGCCATCAACACGTGCACGTCACATCACACACTCACTCACACATGCTCTCATGGGTGGCTTGTGCTCCAGCTTGAACGTGTCTGTCTGGGTTCGTCTGCCTCTTGCCCTCCAACCTCACTACCTTCCAATGGAATGCATTAGAGCAGGAGGGGACATTGAAGGCCTACTTGGCTCTCTGCACACGATCAGTCAGTCACATCGTATGACCACCAGCACCCACCGAGAGACAGCTATCATCATGTACACTACACACGCACACAAACAACATGACCATTGGCATACAGATACACATAAAACATTGACAGTTATACACCTGTGCATACATATACCGGGTTATGTCCATGAACATGCGTTGAATGAGTTCAATTTGTGTGTGTGTCACGCACAAAACAATCCAGACCTTGCACATCCATTCAATTGATTTTCCGAGTTGCAGTCACTTCGCTTTGGAGTCACTGACTCTCTTTCCATCCATGGTCAGGCATTGATGAAAGAGCCCATTCATTGATACATTATCTAAAGAGTCCTTGGAGCGGTTGACAATGCTCCGAGGAGACGGGGACAGAGAACAGCTATTAGTAGCTTGGCTGTACACAAGCGTTCCAAAGTAATACGGGCTGGGTGATTACAAATCATGTCATGTCATGTAGAAACCACCCTTTGTTGTTACCACACACTTAACGAGGGGGGTATGTTGTTCTGAATTGCTCCAGATTTGTTATCTATAAATCAACTCCCGATTCATTTCAACCGGGTGTTCAGTCAGTCAGTTCCTGGTGTGTTGTTACTTGCAATCCCATCCGTCCGCGATTACGCAGTAATTATAGGCATGCATAGTCAGAGAAAGCCTAGTACCTGTGTGTGTGTGTGTGTGTGTGTGTTTATAAAGTAATGCAGAATCAGCATACTATTGTATAAAGTGTTATCCCCTTGGCAAGTAGTCGATGGCACAGAATGAATGGTAAAGTGTCATCATGTATCGCTTGAGTACATCTCTTCACTTTGAAATGCACAGTTTATTACCATGAGTGATCCGTCAGGTCTGACTGTGCATTTCCTCTTCCGTTCTACTTTGTGTGTGTGTGTGTGTGTGTGTGTGTGTGTGTGTTAAGCCTATCGCAGCGGACAGCAGCATCATCATCCCACCCATTTAATACTTAACCAGCTCCGTCGGCTCGTATTGATGTTGCACTTTAACCACTACAACTGGCATCCAATGCTCAAGGTCACCCAGGAGACTTGAACTGAAAGAGGAAAGCAGAGAAATTGATTGGGGGGGGGGGGGGGGGGGGGGGGGGGGTTGACAAAGGGAGAGGTAAGCGGAGATTTAGTTACAGTCAGAAGGAAAAACATAGTGAGGGTATTTGAGCGTGCATGGGAATTGATGTGTGACAAAGATGCACAAGTGATAGTCAGTGATCCAGTACATCATTCATGCATCAGTGTGTGTGTGTGTGTGTGTGTGCGTGTGCATGGAGACAGTCTTCCAAAAGATATCAGCTCCGTGCTTCTGCATGTTTATGTTCACAACTGTGTCATCAGCAGGAATTCTCCCACTTGAGAAAAGCCTCTCGTAAGCATTTGGGTCAGTGAAAAGAAATAAAGGAAGTCTCTCTCTCCCCTCTCTCTAACCCTCTTTGTAGTCATTCCCTTCCTCTCTTCACCCTCATTTGTCTTCTCTCCCTTTTGGAACGATATGGAATTGGAAGCACTGGTGTGATTTGGCTAGATCAGAGATGGCCCCTGCCACACTTCCAATCTCACTCTCTTTCTCAACGAGACCACATTTGTGTGTCGCCGCTGCGCCACAATTTCGAGAATTGGGTGGTGGTATTCTATTCTGGCCCAAACAAAACCAACAACAGCACTGTACCAGCATCCCTGTAAGACAGCATTGCTATCTGAATGTCATTCACCTGGATGAATGCAGTAATGTTGCCTGACAGCAGACTTGTAGCGGACAGTGGGGGGGCTGTCATCCAATCCGCTACCCTGATGTTCAGAGGAGGAGGAGGGAGGTGGGGGGGACTGTCTCACTCCCTGCAGTCGTTGCAGTTGTTTGTGTTTTCTCTTTGTCAGATTAATAAATCATGCATATTTCATGATGGCCTGTTCTCACTTAGATAAAGTACTGGCTTATGTTAGGGAATGCTAATGATCCTGAAGATAATTAGCTAGAATGTGGTGCAGCTTAATTAGAGCTCTTTGATAGTGTGTGTGTGTGTGTGTGTGTGTGTGTGTGTGTGTGTGATTTTGAGCTCAGAAGGACATAAACCCACAGTTTGTTGTTATCTTATCAGTATATCTATCCATCTAATTTCCCATGACATGCCCTTTCTCTCTTACGCGCACACATTTTAATTACTTAATTAAGTCATTAATTAATTCATTTTAATCACCTAATAAGTGAAGCTGTTTCAGTGACTCCAAACGCCATTGTGGTTTTGTATTATCCGCAGAATGTGAGGGAGTCTTTATGTTGTTGTGCGTGAAATGTCAACCCTTGGTTTTATCGGTGTACTCCGTGGTGATTTGATTTCTGGTTGGCATTGTGACTGTGTGTAACTGTGTTTCATATCTAATCAGAAACACGGCTAAAACATGCCATTCTCTCAGGTTCAGTAAGTGTCTCTAATCTATGTTCATACTAGCCACATGCACATGAGTCACTGGTTATTTGACGCAACAAAACAGTTGCATAAGAGATAGATGCTATTGGCAGGATTAGATTTTTTTTTTAGAAAAACTGTGTGGGACTGATGTGACGAGCTGCGCCCCATGTATGAACAAAATGTGTCATTATTCAATAGTCTTTTCAAGGGGTGCAGTACTTAGTTCCGACACTATTATTGGTCCGACAGTCATTAGACCGACAACCTCTATCCCTAACCTAACCCTAACCGCAACTTAAGCGCGGGAGCAGCGTCTGTATTTCGTTCGGATCCCTTTTCAAGAACGTAAAAATGTCACAGGTGACTCAGTGAACTCTGCTGCTCCTCTCAGTTCTGCATATTGTCGGTCTCTGTCTGTGTGGGTTTGGTCTGTGTGTGTGTGGGTGCTTAACCATCCATGTGAGTGTCCCCCCTGCCCTGGGTTCAGGCTTTTGTCCATGTATGTTGGTGTGTGTGTGTGTGTGTGTGTGTGTGTGTGTGTGTGTGTGTAGACACACACACAAGCTTGCGTATGCCTGTGTGTGTGTGTTTTTGTGTGCAGGGGGGTACTGAGGAGGTCATGACCCTGCAGTCTGAACCGAGTGACGAAGGCAAAGCCCTGCTCGTTGACCCACATACACGGAGAGATTACCACCATGGCCAAACAGCCCCTGGCTTCAGGGAGATAATGGAGAAGGGGGGGGGGGGCATGAGAGGAAGAGATCCATCCGTAAATCTGGTAGTGTACAAATGGAGCCAAATGGACCCGACCCGAGTCGCATTAACATTCAGGATTTCTGCAGTGTACTGAATGATCCATCTTCATTCGGCATCCATCCATCCATCCAGCAGCAGCTGCATCCCCCTGGGTTAAGCTGCCGCAGTGAGGAGAGGGAAGCTCCCCCCCCCCCCCCCCCCTCCAAAACAATCGATTGGGATCATTATAACAGCAGTGGGCCAGCCCCTGCAATCATTTCCTCTTATTAAAAGCTGGCCAATACTAACACCCCCCCGCTCCCCCCCCCCCCCCCCCCCCCCCCCCAAAAAAAAGCCTATAAAGTAAAATTAAATAAAAATAAAAGCCGAACCGGAGGCTTGCAGTAACCCGTAATTGAAAGTGTGAAGAATAACAAGGTGTCAAAAACTAAAAGGCCGTCTCATCCCGGGAGTGTCGTGGAAAGTGGGAATGTATTAATAAGAGACGGGAGCGAGGTAGTAAAAGTCGTAAAGCCACCCTTCTCTTCTACTCTCATCTCTTCCCTTCTTCTGTCCTATCGCTCATTCTCTGCTATACGTGTCGTTTCTTCTCCTCGGTTATGGCAGTGATTACATATTCTTTACTACCTGCCGGGGATGGGTAGTAGATAGAAACGCTAAATGTTAAGAGTTTAGTTTTACATAGTTGTGTGTGGGTTTCACACACACACAAAACATAATGTGTTATTGTTACGACACAATTAGTCTAGGGGTAATTAAGTGTAACATTGAATGGACCGACAGGACACCAGCCTCAAAATGCGAACATTTATTTTATATATGGATGAATAAATAGGGAAAAGACGGATGTTTTACAGAATACAGATTAAACTCAAAAGAAAACCTAACAAAACAGACACAAATAATACTACAACTAAAGCAAAACGAATTCCTTTCCGAAGGGAATAAATTAAGGAATAACTATAATCAAAAGTCCACAACTGTGTGGCGGCTGGGAGAGAGAGGGTTCCGGCCTGTCTCTCCGTTGTCTTCTTGGAACAGACTGACTCATATAGTGTAGGTGAGTAGGGAGAACCATGATCAGGAGCACTCCCACTCTAGACCGGCAGCCAGTCAGGGCCGATCACTCCCTGACAGACGGGCCAGCCTCATAGGTGTCAATTATGAATCAGTCCACCTGCGGATGATTAGGGAAAACACACACAGGCACCACTCCCCCCACCCTAGTACTGTGTAGTTGAGAACAATATGAGAACTTCTGATAAATATTCATATATATCCTCCCAAATATACACTATAATGATATAATGATCCCCGATCATCACACCCCCCAACCCAGAGGAAGGTTATGGGACATTCAGAACTTTCCTAACACCATCTCATTTAACATGCTCAGAATTTTCAAAAAAAACAAAACACACACACAGCCCTAAGGCAAGTGAAAAACAAAACAGAGTGGCAAACGTAGAACAAACATCAGCGGCCCGCTTAGTACGTCAGAAATATAAGGACTAGCCAGAACTTCCTTCTCATTTATGACCATATGATTAATTTTATCCTACAAAACACATTTTTGAGCAAACATTTTTTCCGAATAGGCTATACCTATAGTTATGGGCACGCAACCCCAGCTGCAAATATAATTTAAAAGAAACCTGCAGAGGAATCTTGCAACATTACACCTAAGAAGAATACGAGATGACCAATAACTGTAGCTTACATAGCGCTTGAAAAATGCAACAAAACACATTTAGAAAAAAAAACTAAGCACGTTAAAATCCATTAAATGGAGACAATATAGAACCCATTTTACCTCATTCATTCATGTGTGGACACGTATGCTTGGCCAACTTAAGGACAAAGTCGACATATAAAACCAACCCACTTTAGTACGTCAGGCTAACACATAACCCTTCTCATTTTAGAATTAATTTCACCACCAATAAAATGTTTTCAGATCGGTACGTAAGGTTATCAAATAAATAACCTGTCTCACGTTAGAATTAATTTTACAACGAACGAAACTTGTTCATATCGGTCCGTAAGGTTATCAAATAAATAACCTGTCTCACGTTAGAACTATACAGTTTCAAAATACTAACAGGCCAGCATTCCACACAATGAATAAACTACAGATACTCTGAAACACTACTTTATAGCCCAATCCTTTCGGAGCGCAAAAGAAAGGATGCTTTAACGAGTTGGTTGAACACAACCACTGAAAAAGGGGAAAAAACAAACCAACAAATGCAATCTCTCCCCTGTCAAGTGCGTCGCCCCTCCAACGGCACAGTTGACAGGAGGTAACCAAAAAAAAAGTTATAGGCCTATCGAAACGAAAAAATATATATAGATCCTGCAATTTCACAAGAACTTACAAAACATTACTAACGGGAAAAAATAAATAAATAAGCAAATGCACATCAGTGTAGCCTCCCATGTAGCCGCACAAGGCACGTCGCTAGCAAACGAGCCATGTCAAAACAAAAGGAGTAGCTACACCGCCAAATCAAAATGAGCTTTAAGCAAGCTCCCCAGAGCTCTGATTATTTTTACGTACGAGCGCAGGGCAAGAAGCAATCATATGCCCTTTTTCATGGCAATAATAACATTCCCGTGCCCCGCCAGATCCCTTGTCATTACCAGAATGTGAAACACTTTTTGCCGACACTTGCTTGTCACACTGTTTAGCCTTAGCCGCTCTCCCCGCACCAGGGCCAAAATCACGGCCCGGAGAGACAACTGAACGGTGTGCCAACTCAAACTCATCTGCGCAAACGGAAGCCTCTGCAATCGAGGTCACTTTACGTTCGTTTAGATAAATGACAATGCTCTCTGGTAGGCAACACTTGAATTCCTCCAGTAAAATCATTTCACCCAACTGCTCGAAAGTAGTCACATTGCTTGCTTTGCACCATTTTTTGAAGAGTGTCGCTTTCTCACGTGCACATTCTACATATGATTGAGTAAGAGCTTTATCAGCGGATCTAAAATTTTGCCTGTATGCTTCAGGAATGAGTTCAAATCCGCTAAGTATAGCTGCTTTAACAATATCATAATCCAAGCTCTCTTGCCCAGAGAGGTTGGCGCAGATGTCTTGGGCTTTTCCAACCAATTTACTTTGGACCAACAGGGCCCACATTTCTTTTGGCCACTTAACCGTTATAGCCATCCGCTCAAAAGCACAGAAAAACGCATCAATCTCACCTTCTTTGAAACTAGGCACCAGAGCGATCTGCTTGCTTACGTCGAATGCCGACTCTCCTCTGGAACCACCAGACGAACCTCTTGGTACCATGTCACCAAGTTGTGGGGGGGCAGCCGCCGCCGATGCCGACGACGACAGGTCAGGGTAGGCCCGGCCTAAGCGAATTCTCTCGATCTCCCGTTCCGTTTGGGCCAATTTGCATTCCTCTGTACGCAGCTCGGCCAATTTGATTTGAAGTTCCATTTCGCGAAGGCGTATGGCCCCCCTTACGTCCTGAGGACTCCCCCCCTCTACTTGCGAGTCGAGGTGCGAGCTCTGGGGCCGTGCCTCCCCAGAACCCCCGAGGCCCGCCGCTGAGGATGGACCAGGCTCCCCTTCGTCCGCCTCAGCTACTAAGGCGTCGGTCACACCGACTTGACCTGCTCCTGATGCCATAGTGATAATGCCGTGTGATAACAGCTGCTGTGACACAGCCAAGAAAATTGCTTCTTTTTTCCTGGTACCTTCAGGCAAAGGAACGTTGTACTGTTTAGCCACTGCCCACAACTCCCAGTATGTACACCGTTCAAGTTGTTCAAAAGTCAAGACATCCACGACCGCAGCACTCTGAAAGTCAGAGTCCATACTATACCGCCACCAAGCTCTTACTCAAGTGATGCAAGCAACGCGATTTACTTAATGAACTCTCCCCCGCACCACCAGTTACAAAACAAAACAACAAAAAACAATCGAACTGACTTAACACTGTTTTTGTTCGGACGAGCCCCCAATATGTTACGACACAATTAGTCTAGGGGTAATTAAGTGTAACATTGAATGGACCGACAGGACACCAGCCTCAAAATGCGAACATTTATTTTATATATGGATGAATAAATAGGGAAAAGACGGATGTTTTACAGAATACAGATTAAACTCAAAAGAAAACCTAACAAAACAGACACAAATAATACTACAACTAAAGCAAAACGAATTCCTTTCCGAAGGGAATAAATTAAGGAATAACTATAATCAAAAGTCCACAACTGTGTGGCGGCTGGGAGAGAGAGGGTTCCGGCCTGTCTCTCCGTTGTCTTCTTGGAACAGACTGACTCATATAGTGTAGGTGAGTAGGGAGAACCATGATCAGGAGCACTCCCACTCTAGACCGGCAGCCAGTCAGGGCCGATCACTCCCTGACAGACGGGCCAGCCTCATAGGTGTCAATTATGAATCAGTCCACCTGCGGATGATTAGGGAAAACACACACAGGCACCACTCCCCCCACCCTAGTACTGTGTAGTTGAGAACAATATGAGAACTTCTGATAAATATTCATATATATCCTCCCAAATATACACTATAATGATATAATGATCCCCGATCATCACAGTTATGAATCTGATATTTTCTGTGAGCAAACCTCACGCAACAAAGTACATCAATCTTTTGGTTGCATGAGCGAGTGGGGACTGATTGGCTGAGATGGGTATCTTATGTAAAACGTGATGACTTGCACGGACACATGATTGGCTGCCTATTAAATTATCAATGGTCGGTGCGACGACAGGAAGACGTGGCTCCTGTCTGCTGGCTCAGAAGCCACAACCAGAATCTGACATCTGTCTCGTTTAACAGATAGGGAAAGAAAAATGTATTCAAGAAATCCTTCACTCTCTCACACAACTCATCTTTCCCCAAGTGGGACAGGCATACTGTCACAGGGGGCAAAACTTCCCTCTGAGCCTATAATATGACATTATCCTTCCCTCTGCACATTTCTCCCATATACGCTTCATGTCGCCATCATTCCGTTGAATGTTTTGCTACATCAGCCGTTTGTGCTGTTCACCCTGGTGGGGGTTGATTGATATACTCGCTCGGAAGTGACACAAAAGTGGCTATTTGTTTGTTGTTGTGCAACGTGCATCTCTCGTGGTGTCTGTCTATTGACTGCAATTTGCGGAGAATGTGATTTACCTCTCCCTCGCTGGTCCCCGTAGGGCAGCCTAAGAGACCCCATAGTGAAATTATATGAGTCACTAACGTACTTGTAAATTACATTCTCTGTGAGGCTCTCGGCTTCTAATCTAATGTTGTTGTGTTTTCGGTTCCATACAGCTCCCACTGTTCCTCTCATCTAACTAGCCTAGTTGGCACAAGCTTCCCTCCGAGTGAATTAGGCTGTGGTTGCGTGCTTATTATCTTGTCCCCACTACAATGAGGAGCTTCTGTTCTCTCGCTCGCTGTGTGTGTGTGTGTGTGTGTGTGTGTGTGTGTGTGTTGGGGGGCTGTGGTGGTACTGGGGATTTGTCCCTCTTCCTGAATGACTCTGTGGCCCCCCCCGGCTCCGGAGCACCTGACCAGAGCCATCTCATCACTGCGGGGCAATGGGCAGAAAGTATGACCTAGATCTACTCTGGACACTCCGGACAGTGTCTGTCCCTTTGTCTGACACACACACACACACACACACACACACACACACACACACACACACACACACACATTGATTCATACATTTACAGACTGAGTACATGTACATACCAAGACGGAGAGAGAAAATGCAAAGCAAAAGCTTGCACGTTAACAACACGTTTTGAATAAAAAAGACACACAGACAAACCATCTTGTGAAACTACATGAGGACTTCCTTCGACTACACATTATCTGTTTCTAAACCTTCTAACCCTAAACCCAACCCTAAAACAGCCTCTTAGAATGTTTTTAAAAGGTTGTATAATGTTCACTCACTCGTCTTTACACACACACACACACGCACACACACACACACACACACACACACACACACACACACACACACACACACACACACACACACACACACACACACACACACACACACACGCCCTTATCAAAAACGTAGTACAGCAGCAGTGTTGTTAATACACTAGTATCCTGTTAGCTCCCTTAGGGCGTTGCAATGCAGCAGCATTGCGTTTTATGGCTCCCATCACGGCACGCCAGCTTTTATGAGCCCTGAGGGCCGTTCTGTTCAGCAAACACCTACCAGAGGCACATCAATGGGACAGCAGATTGTTGATGTCAGGGAGCCGGGCTGACCTCCCTCCGTCTCTTCTCACCACCACGAGAGCGAAAACAAACACTTAACCCCTCCACTCGTATTCATATTCAAATAGTAATTGGCGAAGTGGGGTGGGGGGTGGGAGAGGTGAGCGAGTGGAGGGGCTGGTGGGGGGTTGAAGAGGGCAATGGCTTAAAAAAGCATTATGTCACTGAAGAATGTGCGTATGGTCGAATGTTTGAGGGGCCAGGAGTCGGAGGAGAGAAAGGGGGTTTTGTTAGCGCGGCGCAGGCTGGTAAGTTAGCTGTGTGTGTGTGTGTGTGTGTGTGTGTGTCTGGCTGGTTGGCTGATGGAAAGGCTCTTGTCCCCCTCTGGTTCATCGTGCTTTATGGCTCCGCTTGACTTCCTCTCACTGGGTGTTAAAGCTGCGACTACCCCAGGGCTCTCCAAAGGGGCCCTATTGTGCAAAAGTTTGCTCTCCTTCTTGAAGGGACGTTTGTGCCTTGTTGACGGCACGGCCCCCCCATATGGTCCCCTCCTCCTCCTCCCCGAAGTCTCTCCATCGAACCCCCATTCCCTCCCTTGCCTTCATCGGCTGTACTGTAGGCAAACCACAGTTTCTTCTTCAGTGTGTCTCCATCTTCGTTTGTTGAATATTGGTACGCTGTCTGGTGGCGACAATGGCTACTAAAGACAGCCTCTTGCCAGCAGATCCGATGACACTCCACGGATCACTGGCCAAGCCAAGAAGACCACTGGGCAGAGGGGAGGGGAGAAGCGGCATGGCGGAGGGAGGTGGGCTGCAAGGGAAGACGGAATCTGCTCTAGCAGAGGAGAACCTTAATTAAAGCCCAGCACGTCTGTGGAAAGATGGACGGAGAATTTCTTCGGTTAACCCTAACACTCCTCCTGTTTTGTTGTTGTTGCTCTGCCAGAAATGTGTTGTTTTGTGGAGTTTATTCATGAGCTCCCATCAGCGGGGTGGCTGGGGGTCCCTTTCAGATAAGGGAGAGAAGTGCACACTTCTTTGGGGGGGAGGATGTAGGACAAAGTGCAGCAGCTGGTGGCGATGTTGGAATTGACCCAGTCCTCTCTTCTCCCCCCCCCCCTCTCTTCCTCACACTCCCTCATGAAACTCAGTTCTTTCTTCTTTTTTCATGCGGTGTCTAACACACCTGACTCGACCCCCTTCTTAAAAATGAGATTAAAATCAGGCTCATTTGAAATGAATTCCTAGCCGGGAGCAATGACCATACATACACACGCACACACACACACACACGCACCCTTGACCCTGGCAATGTTGGCACCTTGCACCGCTGACCTTCCCAGCCAGTCTTTCATGACGTAGACGGAACCATTCACAGTTGAGCTTACTGTGTGTGCAGGCCCCGTTTCCCCTCTTTAGCGTTATTTGGTGGGTTATGTTTACATGAGCGCTGGCAGCCTGGCACTGCTGGGTGACTTGGACAAAATCTAATATGACCACTTTTTGAGGGGTGCTAGCCCCTCATTATATTCAGCTTTTAGTGAATATAGGAAACTTTGTCCTACACAAACATTACATTCCCATAACAGTTCCAGTTCAGATAACAGTGCCCCTCACTTCACACGGGTGTGATTATATCATTGTGATGAATGACGATAATATCAAATTTCGTACTTTTCCCCTCAAACCTTTGAAAAACACCAGAGAGTGAGAGAGTGAGAGAGTGAGGGAGTGAGAGAAAAAAGGAACATTGCAGACGGCACAAATACAATGTCAGGCCTTGCTTTGTTTCACAGCTCGATAGTGTATTATTATTATTTTTGTTTCTGGGGAGGAGATTGGAATGTTTATTTCCCCAGAAAGTTGTGACAGAACAACAGCACTTTGTTTTCCAAAGTCTGTTTGCATTCAGTTCACAGCTTGTTCGCTGGATGCAGTTGTTCCCGCTCTCTCTAGCAAGGGACCATGGCATCCAAAGGATTTAGCTGACAAGCAACTTTTGTTTGGTATTCAGTACATTTGTATGAACATAAATATTTGTTTTGTTAGGGACCTTTGGCTATATACAATACATATATAAAAATACATATTCATAAATGGTTTGATTGTGTAATTATACAGGGATCTGAATACATTATTTAGGTAGGAATGAGCTAAGCCTACACATTTTCACTCTTGTGAAACATCAATTGGGATTGAAATCAGTTTTAATCAAAATAAATACAAAATTGCTGCTATTTAACGCTATTTGTCTTATTGCTTAATTGGTTAAGATTTGTTATTCATGTTTTAAGGCACAGTGCAAGTCATACTGTAGGCTAGGTTACATTTCATCCTCCGGGCATGGTTTGGCAGTGAAATCATGCCCTCTTTCTTTTTTTTCTGTGTGAGAAGCTGTTTTTAATTGACAGAGAAGAATAATGGCGTTGACCCATTGAATCTTAGCAAGTTGAGTGTCGACTCATTCGAGATCACGTTTGGCTCTACACAAGAATGTCCAGAGACTTGATTGAACACTCCAGTATGGGTCAATGTTTACAGTCTGGGCTAAATGAACACGGTGTAACATTGTGATTGTGCATAAGAGCATTGTAAAGATACGAGCATAAAGTGGTCCATGGTTTTGTCTGACACTTTTAACCAGCTGTGTTTGTTTTTAGGTTTGTTCAGTAGCCTACATTTTCAGTGTGTCGGTACTGCAAAATTGAGATGATGGGTCAAATTCTCTGGAACTTCCCAGCAGAGAGAGAAAGAGAGAGAGAGAGAGAGAGAGAGAGAGAGAGAGAGAGTGTGTGTGTGTGACACTGTGTGTGTGTGTGTGTGTGTGTGTGTGTGTGTGTACTTGGAAGTGCTTCTGTTCGCCAGTGGGCCTAGTCTTGAGTTTCCAGAGGTATCTGATGACTAGTTGGGAGTATTGGCTCCCAGCTACAAAGCTATAGCTATTATGAATAAATGCTCTTGTACGCATGCACGCACGCGCTCGCATCTTAAAAGCATTGCGTATGTTTTAGGAAGACATGAATTTGTACAGCTGGTGTCTCACTATGTAGGCTCAATATGTTTGCACAGCAGTCTGGAAAGTCAAGTTAGAGTCTTCTAGTGGCACAATGAAAGTTTGCCTACCTGTTGTATTTGTACTGCATTCGGAATAGGGACATTGCCCGGGAAAGTATGTGTTAACGTTTACCCAGAGTGTGTGTGTGTGTGTGTGTGTGTGTGTGCTGCACATGCGAGCGTACACTTGCAGACGTCTCTTCCGCATATTGCTGTGCATGCAAGTGTGTGAGACTGTGTGTTTCCTCTAGTTGAGAGTTGTGCTGATTCAGCAGTGCCTCCTTCCACTCTCTCTCTCTCTCTCTCTCTCTCTCTCTGGATGTTTTCCGTCTCCTTAAACCCTCTGGCGGTTCTCCCCCCCTCCGATGCGCACTCAGCGGCTTGTTGTTTGGCCGAGTCCCGGTGCTAGCTGGGTCTAACTGCGGCCACTCATGCGGAACCCCCGGAAGCAACGCGGATGCATAATTTATCGTCCAGAGGAGTTGTTATTCATGTATTTTCACTGGTTTGGTCTGAGTTGCATGTCCACACACACACACACACACACACACACACACACACACAGAGGCATGCAGTGTGGCGCCGTCACCGCCGTGTGCTCCTTGATAGCATGCTGGCAGCCGCCAGTTTGTAGTTGTACTGTTATTTTCATTCGACGGCATGCATGCAGGCAGTTGGCGACTCTTGTATTATCTCTGGGACTGGGAGAAAGTTTCATTTCAATTTTTCAGTGTGACCTTTAAGACCTGCTTGTGCATGCACCCGAGTGTCTGCTCGCTTGCCCCATCGGTGGGAGGGAGGTATTTGTGACTCAATTTGCAGTTTAAAGAGAGCCAAGGAGTTTCATTATTCAAGTGTTTTAATGTGGAAGTATGAAAGGGGTGCAGTCAGATACCGTCCGCAATAGAAACCAACCAGATAAGATAAGCTATGTCTTTATTGATTCTCTGAGGGGAATTCAGATATCGCAGCAGCAACGGCAGTGAGAGAAAAACACAGGAAGTGTCAAGAACCAAACCAAGATAAATAAAGACAAACATTTAAGAAAATGTAAAACTTAAAACAAAAAAGCAGCGATTTGGTAGAACAAGCCAACATGAACTGTTTACTTGTCTAGACCTTTGACGGTTTCCAACACCTGTAGCATTAATGATTCGAACAGTTTTTATGACGACCAGACAGACACACAGACAGACATTCATTCGCTGCCAAATCTGTTCCAGGCCATGCCCTTTATTCGCAATGCCATTACGCGCTATTGGGATAACATCTGACTAACTTAGAAAACAAACAAAAAAAGACTGAAAAACGATTTATATCCAAGTAAAGCTCCATACCAACACAGAAATGTCACAGAATAGTTGAGAAACACACAAAAAGTGGAAGAAACACAGGCGAGCTACTCAAACAGGCAGCCACTGAGCTCCTTCAAAGCCAGAGGCAGCTCTGGTTGCTGATAACCATTTTAGAGGAACACACAGGGGAGGTTTGCGGGAAAAGGAACAGACGAGTCTACATCCCTTCCCCCCCAAAAAATTGAGATGCATTGCTTTGCATATCCCGGCTGACACCAGATCTGCTGGGACAGCTGAGCCACACGGTTCTGAAAGCTCAGTTATTTATTACTTGGTTTTGTTTATAGCTTCATATGGGTTTTTTTGTTTTTGTTTTCATCGTTAGAAACTTTTCAAAAAGTGAAGACATTTAAGTATGCAGTGCTTACTGTTGTATTACACCTGACCATTATCCAGTTCTTCCATAAGTTTATCTTTTTGTATCAAGTATGTTTGTCCCATGAGATCTAGCATTGCACATATATCTAAATTCACTACCACTGTATCGGATGGATATAGAGTGTACCATAATCTCCTTGAGGGGGCGTCAACATATGTGTCACCTGGTAGCAGCCGCCATACTTCTGTACAGTGAGCGACTATCCGTGTGCGTTCTTTTTTTTAAACACCAGAGGGAGTTCAACAAACGACGTGCAACCATTCTAAACTGACATCTCACAATGGTGCTTGTAGGTTATGTCGAGCCCGGCCTTTTTTCTTTCCATTCTGGTGTCTGTCGGCTCACTGTGTTGTCGCCAGGAACGAGCTCAATGTTTACAAAAACAGACCACCGTCACTCTATTCTGAGTCATGTGGGCTAGAGTTTAAATCCCACAAAAATGGCACCGCTAGCTTTTCAGACGCCGCCCCCCCCTCTTGGTGACGTACACATTTTTACACCCTATATGACGGCTGTTCTAAGCTCATACATGTTGTGAGGAAAGCATTCATCACTGTCTCTGGTACTCTTTACCAAGGAAACTATGCTCTTGTGTCGTGACGATAGATAATGCTTCTTGTGTTTTGATTAAATAAATTATTATCCCATTTACCCATGTTCTCTTCAGTGTGCTAGCGGGACTGAGCCGGGGTGAGAGTTACCCACTCGTCCCCTACTAATCTGAGTGTGAGAGTGGGATTAGCATCAGCTGTTGCTCTTTTCAGCTAATCACGTCAAAGCTGCCCATGTCACCCATTTTCCCCAGTGGATTACATGCATTTTGTGTCTTTGGGTGTATACGTGTTTTATGCATATTGAATAGAATCTTCTTTTGATTGTTCTGTGGGGTATAGAAGCACAATTCTACCATCTGATTTAAGTAAAAGAGTAGAGGTTTTATGAAGCTTAGATTCTCTTCAAAGTGCATTTTCAATTAGACCTTTCCCAGAGTAGAGATTGAGCATTTCACAAAGTTTGAGAAAGAAATCTCTTAATAAAAGGTTTTGGTGAGTTAATGATGTTCCATAATGCATGTGTGATATGATATCGTACGACCATTATTTTTTGTTACATGTCATGTTGGCTTTGCAGAAGAAGCGAGTGGAATCATCTGGAATTCATACATTATTAAAATATGAAAATGAAATATCTTAGGTAGTGATGGTTCATAAACTGTATGTAGGTGAACTAAGGTGTGATATTTTATACTTTGATTCATTGAATACTTTATTAATCAGAAATGTAAACCGCACAGTAAGACTTTAAAGTAAAAAGGACAACACAAAAATGTCCTGGGTCTTGTTTCCATTGTGATCGTGCTATATTTTCAGTTCAACAGTTTTAACATCTACAAATCTCACAATGTGAAGATCTGCTATTTGTGGTGTACAACTAAGTATAACCTCAGGCTTAGCATGACCGGATCTGGAATGTTCTTTTCTTGGATGAACAACTCGCATACAGTTATACCAACTCCAGCCTATACTCTCCATTCGTTTGGCGTGGCTTTCTTTTGGTCATCAACAGATTTGGTTTCTGCACCCTAGGGCAGAGTTGTTCACTGCAAATGTTCACTGAATGTCTGTCAGTCTGTCTGCTTAGTTAGTTAATAATTGTCAAGACCCGATGACTACATTACCCTATGTAACCTTATCAAGGCCATGTGTGTCTGACTCTCTTGGTTCTTATCAGTGATTTACTGCACGTGTCGCGCATCAATCGCATCATGCTTGAACGTGCCGCATGGACTCATGAGCAAGCATGCACTGCACATCACACGCAGTATGGACTCATGAGCAAGCATGAACAACACACACAGTTGCACGGACTGACGGACAGACATTCACAGTATGCACACAGTGACAAATACAGCAATTCTATTGAGGCTTGCCTTTAAGCCTGGGCTGTGAATGAATAATGAATAATTTTGTTTTTACTACTGAAATGAAACCAAGAAACGGATTTAGATCACGTGTGACGTCTCCAAATGATGATACTCCTGTCCTCCTCTCCTTATTCAAACACACAGTCACCCCTTTGTTTGTCTCAATCATAGTGGCACACTCTCATTACTCATTGGTAATTCACACTGTTACTTACTGCCTTGACAACATGCAGGTGCTTAGTGGCAAAATGCACTGAGGAGGCACGATTGAGCCTTGAGGCCAGTTCAGTCAGCTTTTCACAGTACGGTGCGTGCGTTTGTTTGTTTGTGTGTGCGTGCATGTGAAATGAAAGGCAAGACGAGAGACACAATCTTTGTTGTTGCGTGTCGGTGGCCCGTTCTGAAAATAGGCAGTCTACAAGCTTGCGTGTGCTTGTAGATCTGCTATTTTCAGTATAAATTAAGTTTCGGCTACTAGGCGGCGGCGCTAAAGCTAAGTGGCTAACCATAGATGGGGTAGGGACCATTCGGCTGTTGAACTCTTGAACTGCTCATGGCGTGGTGTTGACGTCTCAGAGGTACCGAGACTAGGTTGGGATGATTTTCACAGCAACTCGCTCATTTTAGCTCGCTTGGCGGCGTCACGTTCAGGCGGCGCGCCTCCGATGGTGAAGCCGAGTGTACCTTTTTCAATATGACTGGTCTTCCGGTCGTTTTGTGACAAATGGACCTATCTACCAAGTTTGTTTCAGGGTGGCAGTCGCTCAGGGGTATAGTTGCCGGTTGGGAACCGGACAACCGGTAGGTTCCCAGTTTGATTCCGAGCTCCCCTGAGTTCTTGTCGAAGTGTCCTTGAGCAAGACACTGAACCTCTAATTGCTCCTAATGTGCAGGTTGGTGCCTTGCATGGTTTCCTCCACCACCGGTGTATGACTATGAATGGGTGAATGTAATGCACAATCTACAGTATGTATTCTTTACCCAAGTTTACAAAAGTAAGGACAAAAGTCCATATATATATATATATATATATATATATACTGTATATATGTATGTATGTCACAGCAGCTATAAGCGTCTGTCCTCCAAATCATCCTGTCCGTCTGGGTTCGTGTAAAGGCCTGTTGCACTGCAGGAGACTGATCTGGACTGCAGGGGAAGTTGAAACGCACACAGTGGGGAAATTCTCCCCCTATGTGTCACATTCCATTGAAGTCACACACACACACACACACACACACACACACACACACACATGCACACACACACACACAGATGGGCAAGCTTCCTCTTTCAGCCTTTTTAGCACTTTGTCAGCTGTATCGCGGTTGGTCTCTCCTAGCAGTAGTGTGTAATCATGCGTTTCAGTGCAAGACGTTTACTGTCCAGTGTGTACACACACACGCACACACACGCACACACACACACAGCACTTGAGACAGGCCCAGACTCACCAGCCAGTCTCTAATGACTTTGTCGGTATTGCACCTGTTCCATGATGAAGCTCCTCTCCGCCACTCTCCCTCAAACCTTCTCATCATCGTATCTTATTCTTCCATGACCGCATGCCGCTCTCTCTCTCTCTCTCTCTCTCTCCCTCCCTCTCTCTCTCTCTCTCTCCCCCCCCCACCTTCTCATTCTCTCTTCATCTGCTGCTAGTTGCCGTAGTGCGGTCACGTTGGGCACCGAGAGCCGATCAGGGTAGCAATTAGCGGGGAAGAGAAAGATGTGTCGGGTGGGGGGGGGGGGGGGGGGGGTCGGTGAGGAGTAGACTGGCCGATTGCAACCGGCCTGAGGGGGTGGGGGGGAGACACACTGTGGCAGTAATTTAGCACATGGTCGCCTCCACCACAGGGGTTATTGTAGCTGTCACGCTTGGCTGCGCATGTGGCGACCCTGGCCGTGTTTTCAGCCCGACTGGCTTGAACCTAAACTCACTCTGCCTCCAACAATAGGCCAAACAAGTCTGGGAGAGAGAGGGGGAGAGGGAGAAAGGGAGAGAGATAAAGGGAGAGAGATGAACAGGGTGAAAAAACGAGATGAATAGAAGCTAGAGAGAGGGGCAGACAAACGCACACACCTGGGCTGTAAATGGTGCACAGAGAGTACTAGTGCCTCAGATATAAACAAAACGGTAGTCATCTTGGTAACTCACTGGTTGCGCCTGCAGCCCAAAGCAGAAAGCAGCGCACGTGTTTCAGAACAATCAATAAACAAACTGCAGGAAACAGTGTTGATGGAGGAGAGTGGGGTGGGGGGGGGGGGGGGGGATCGTACTGGAGAAACATCTCTATGGAGAAGTAAGATAAACAACGTCTCCAGTGGTGGGAGTTAGAAACGCTCGAATGAGATGGACAGATTTTTTTATGCAGGGGCGAACTGGCAGGAAAACAGACCACTGGAACACTGGAGAATCATCAGTGTTCATTTTACCCTGCATGGGAGTCTACAAAATGACTCTTTTCGGGTCTTGTCGGTCTTTCGGTTTTGTGAACTTGTTGACCCATTAAAACTGGGAAAGCATCTGTCATTTTAGATTTTAGATATTTATATATACCAACATAAAATAAGTCTTATTTAGAACAGTAGTTCTCAAAAATAGTAGATATACAAGCTCACAAGTTGAATAAATTAGTTTTTCTTTTTACACAAAGCTTCTCTGCTGTGGGTGCCTGCCTGGAACAAAACTTTTTCTTTCTTAGTGGCACAAAAACAATTGAGACCTCTTTTAGAATCGCCCTCTGGTCTTAATGGGTTAAAGGATCGCTGAGGATTTCACGGTGTAGAACCGTGGTGGTAGGCCAGGGTAGAGCAGACCACAGGAGGGCTGCGAGAAGAACATAAACGCAAAGCACGTGCACTCCTAAAGCCCCACCACACCACAGAGACTGTGTGTGTGTGTGTGTGTGTGTGTGTGTGTGTGTGTGTGTGTGTCCGACCACAACAGAGAGCAGGCGGACGGCTGCTCAGGCCAACATGCGGTCAGTTTAAACCTCAGACATGTTTAGAGAAACACCACATCTCTCGCTCTCTCTCTATTTGTACCCTTTCAAACCAAATCCAACTGCTGCGCCTATATTAATTAAAGCCTCTTTGATAAAATACTATTGATCTACTGACGATGGTACACGCTGGTCCGTAGACGGCAGAGGGTGGCAGTATTGCCTCCAGCAAAGATTAGGAACGGAGTGAGATCTTGGTGGATAATTTATTGGGCCACAAGTGGGCCACAAGGAATACAAATGTCTCTGATATAATGCCTTTGGTCATAATTGGCCATTTGCATTGCCGTCAGATTTTTCCCGGGGGCCCTGTTCTTTAAGGACTGACATCATTGCTGTCTTTGGCCATTTCCAATGGTTTATTTTTCAAATGTAGGTGTAATTGTGCATGGAATAATATGCGCCATGGTCCATAATGGAGCCATCAGAAACAAGTGGTGCACTAATAGTGTGGCCTCACCTGATATCATTTGTCATGTTGTTTCGTCTCTCTCTTTTACCCTACGGTGGCCAGGTGTCCCAGTTTGGCCGGGATTGTCCCGGTTTCCAGCTGTCAAGAGTCCTGACAAATGTGTCAAAAACCGAAAAATGTCCCAGTTTTCAATATTCATCACCACATCTTCCCAGCGCAGTTATAAAACGTGTTTACATAGATGTTTATCATGTCCTGTTCTGTGGAAAGGTGTAGTCACTAGGTGTAAGTGTAAAAATCACCTGGTGAAAATAGCCCATTCAAGACAGGAACACCTTTGTTGCTATGTACAGTATGTAATTTATGAATAAATATTTGATATTTGACTTTTTTTAGAAAACTTTTTAGAGGTTTTTAGAATCCTAGAGTCCTAAAGGGGATTTAAATTAAGTGAAGATCTATAAGATCACGACGCATTGTGAGATTGGCTATTTCTTTCTATTTTTGAAATCAGATTTAATGGATTTAGTTTAGTTTAAAAAATAATAATATTGTCACCTTTTTTTAACTCCAGCATCCCTATTGTGGGCATAATAAGGCAAACATTCAGCAAAATTATCAAAGTCCTCACTCAGTTTAACAGCAGATCTACAAGCTCACAGTGACAATTACAAGTGATTAGAGCTGCTTTTCTCACTATTTGAAACAAAGTATGTTGGATAAACACATTCCAAAAGATATGGAAATGGTTGCACATCTCAAACCTCTAGTCAAAGAGGACAGAATACTCACATTTTGAGTTATTTATTTGGCCTCACACAATCAATAAATCAATAAATAAAAACGCCTACATTACGTTTCGGCAGTGAGCTTTCCTTTCTCAAATGTTTACTGGGTTTTGGGTTTAGCACTCCACTGAGAATCCCACTATTGAAGCACGACCTCTTTTTCTAACAAAGTATAATAAGGTTTAGGTGTTTAAACTTGACATTGCTGTCACCTCAGCAGTCTGCAGTCTGGTTTAAAATCTTTGTCCAGATCCCACTGTCTGGGAAGCAGGAAGGCAAGGGGGGGGAGAAAATGGCTCTTTTTTCCTCAAGGGGGGTAAAGCCAAGGTGTGGACTTTGCCCTTGATTTGCTTTGCATTTCAAAGGATGTCCGCTCGGAAAAGGAAATGAAAGGGTGTGTTGAAATGGTCAGGGCCAGGGAATGGCACTGAAGCTGGGGCTTTGAGGGGCATGAATCGGGCCCTCATCGAGAGTGCAGCCCCCACATCAAACTCCAGGGCTTTCTCGTATCGATTAGTTATGCCTTGTCACAGCCATTGTTCACTTCCTTGTCTCGGAATCTCTCCTCAGTTCTTTGGTACAGTTCTACTCGGAAAGCCCCCCCCCCCCAAAGGCTTGTGACAAATCTCCGCCTCTCTTTCGCATCCCCTTCGTTTCTCATTGACAAAAAAGAAAAAATAATGGGGAGAAAAAAAATCAAGCAATTCGCCTGTTGCCAAGCATGAAACAACTAGTGGGCTGAAAGAAAATGAAAGAAAGGAGATGGTGGAGAGAAAAAAATGAGGCTGTCTTGTTTTTTCTTTTCCTTTCTTCTTTTTTGTTCTCCCTCCATCTCTCTCTGTCGAGCCGTCTTGCCTTAACTCACTGGCCGGCTTTTCCATTCCATTCCATTCCAGACCCCCCTCCCCCGGCCCGTCACTCAACTGTGCTGGAAAATCCGACTTTCTCTTCAGTCAGGGATCAAAGCCGCGGGGCTCAGGCCAATGTATGAGAAGTCACATTCTGGGGCTTTGGACTGAACTACGGGGACCCGTCTCGCCTGTCGCCGGCAACAGAGAAAGAAACATTGCTGCAGCCATCGCTGCAGCCATTTGTCAGAGCAGAAAGAAGTCCTATTACGACGTCATCCTTTTTCGTAAACCATTTTAACCCTGGCGTCGCTATGTTGGAAGGATATATTATAGGCAAAGACCTTCATTTTTCTTTGAAAAATGTTCAACTTCACAATGTTCAAAGATGGTGAAAATAACTGACCTACAAGCTCACATAACGTCACACACAGTGATGCCTGACCAGCAGTATTATTAGTAAATTTAGTTGGCATTTCGTTGATTGCTGCTTTATTTTATAGCTTTTTTGGTTGATTGGTTATTATTATTCCAAAAAACTGGATTCGATTCTAAAAGAAACTGGCTAAACGGATTGTGTTGTTGTACATCGGGTGACTGTCGCCCAGGAGGTAGAGAAAGTCGTGGTTTGGAGGTTCGAATCCTGGCTCCTCCGGTCCATATGTCGAAGTGTCCTTGTACAAGACACTGAACCCCACATTGCCGCCAATGAGTCGGTCGGTGCTAGCTGGCGTGGTGTGGGAAGTGAGGACATCAACTGTTCGCCGCTTCACCTTCCAATGTATGAATGAATAAACGTAAAGCGCTTTGAGCACTTGGAAAAGCGCTATAAAAATGCAATCTATTATTATATTACATCCCTTTTTTATGTAATATAATATATTAATCTTAATTCCAAGTAATATGTAATATAATATTATTTTTTAAGGAGTAATCGATGTATAAGTAACATTACTTTCCTGAGTAAAATTGCCTAACACGGCGACCAAGTAGTATAAACGTGGTTTATTTGCTTCCCCGTAACTCAAACTGGTGTAAACCGTGAGTCACACACACACACACACACACACACACACATACACACATACAGACACACGCGCAAACAGACAAACGTTAATGGGTTCATTCAATCCCCCAGCCCGTGTAGCCGAGTTACGTGAGTCACGTACTCCAGTGTGCGAACGGAAGGTTGAGCCCTGTAGGATCACAGGTTGTGGGCGGGTAGGGATCAACTGCTCTTACCTTTGACCTTTTTGGCGAATGAGGGAAGGGGGAACTGGAAGACGAAGAAATCAACGGAAAACGTGACAAGACAGTGGAATATCTTGGCCAGAGATGATCTCATGGGGGAGATGACGAATACTGAAGGATTGTTATGATCCACCAGGGAGCTGGGTTGCTCTTCTTGTCTTGTTCTATAGCCCCTTGTAGAGTTAGAAGAAGAGAGCATTTATCAAAAAAGGGGAAAGGCTAGCACTGCACTTTTAATAGTCATGGGTTAAAAAGCAGAATAGAGAACTGTGTGTGTGTGTGTGTGTGTGTGTGTGAGAAAGATGGTGAGTTAGTATGGCTACTGCCATATTTGGTGTTTGAGACTTCGAGTTAGAATTGTTTTTAAACACATACGCTTCTCCATTAAGACCGTGGGTCCGATTCACTAAGCTGTTTTTTTACTCCCCTATTTTGGGTGTAAAGGAATTTTCCAAACTTCACACGTTAGTAGCCTGATTCAGTCATCTGTTTTTTGTATGTGGATTTTGCGGAGGGTCACTCTTTCTCAAGTCTGCTCAGAGGCAGACTTACTGTACATGGGACCTAAGCTTGCTGTATGTCATTAGCATGCCTTATTCTAGACTACTAACGTGGGAAGTTTGGAAAATTCCTTTAGACCCAAAATATGGGTGTAAACAGCTTATGAATCGGACCCATTGTGTGTTTGATTATTAACAACAGACGAGTGAACAGAGGAAACAAAGGGGATAAAGCAAGATCAGTAAAACAAAAAGAAAAACTTCTCTGCTCGATTCTATTTTTATAATGCATATCTGCCTCTGTTTGCGGGCCCGTTAACCAACTGTTCCTTGTCTGTTTAAAGCTGTGTTTCAAAAATCAATTTGTTAAATGGTTATCAGGTTCAGTTATTGATCGAGTTGGAAGCAGCCTGTGGCTTTGGCCATAATGCAGTCGGCAGCATCCTGATGGCGCGTGCGTGGCTGAGGAAGGACACGTGCTGTATTTTAGTGTGTGTGGCAGTGGTTGAAAAAGTACTTGCATGTTTTACGTAAGTAAAAGTACCAATACGGCAATACTCACAATGTGTCGCAATGCGACGCTTGGTGAGCTTGTAGATCGGCTATTTTCAAAATGTATACTCGGCTGAAATGGTTAATGTAGCCTATGTTTTGTAATAATAATCAAAATCTACAAATGAACTACTAACTAAAGTTTACAAATTATTGTAGTGGAGTAAAAGTACAATATTTGCCTCTGAAATGTAGTGGAGTAGAAGTAAATCTACAGAAAATGTGATGTACTCAAGTAAAGTACGAAGTACTTAAGTAAATGTACTTAGTTACTTTCCACCACTGGTGTGTGTGTGTGTGGTATGTTCATGCTGCCTTGGCGACAGACTGTCCTTTTTTTGTTGTTGCTGAGTATCATTTTTCAGAATTAAACGGTTTAAGTTTCCTATATCCTTAAGCTCGGGGGAAATCTCTCTCTCTCTCTGTTTTTAATCTTATTTTTCTCTTCCACAGCATGACATCCAAAAATAGACCTGGACAAAACCCGTCTGCTTGCTGACCACATGACTCGGAGACAGAGAGAGAGAGAGAGAGAGAGAGAGAGAAAGACAGAGATGTCGACAGAGAGAGATGGAGGGACCAGTGATGGATAGAGAGAGAGAGAGAGAGAGAGAGAGAGAGAGAGAGAAAGACAGACAGAGAGAGATGGAGGGACCAGTGATGGATAGAGAGAGAGAGAGGCGGAAGGAAGTGAGAGAGCAGCGTAGATGAAAAGGGAGGGATGGACGGGTGTTGGGTGTTGCGGAAGCTGCTGCACTTTGAAAGCATCTCTTTGCGTTGCAAGCGACTACTAAATCACTTCACACTGGAAGGAGTTCAAATACAGCAAAGCCACCCTATAGGAAGACAAGATATTTGCGCAGTTCAAATGTCATACCCAACACGATTCATAGGAAAGTGCAGGGAATGTCTTCGTTGTTTTTTTACCTAGAGTCCGGGTGCAGGTATTGTGCACCACGCCGAATTACCAGGTAGAACAAAAAAGTAATTGAACTACCTTTAAGCACTATGTAAATATCAATGTAGTTGAGCTACCAGTCGGCAAGCTACCGCAAATGTAGTTAACCTACTAGTTTAAATGTCATTCATGTAGGTAACCTAACCACTCCCCAACACTGAGAATAACATTAACACTCAGGGCTTTGCGGTGTGCACCGATCCCCATTGCCACAGTGTAATAAAAAAATGGACCCAAATATGTATCCGTACGAGGTCCATTTGTACATCAAAAGCACAGCAAATATTCTCAACACCACCCATCAAGGTAGACTTTATTATCCCATCACTGGCATGTTGTTAGAGTGAGTGAGTGTACCCATCTGATTCAGTAAGCACTCGAGCCAATATTTTCTCATTAAGCTCCCGGCCAGCACAGAGCCATTCCACGGCCAGGCCATGTGGTGCGATGCCAGACATTGTTATGCATGCTACAGTACACTGCTCATGCTTGATTTGTACTTGATTGTGCATTGTGTTGTGCACCCCGAAAATGATCTGCAAGCTCAACAACGCATCACAGCGCAACACATTGAGAGCTTGTAGATCTGCTATTTTACGTGTGCGATAGCATACGGCCGCACAGTTGGCGTCACACTTGTTTGAACTTGGCTTGTGGATGTGTATGGGGCGGTGGGCGTGTATCTTTCACACACACACACACACACACACACACACACACACACACACACACACACACACACACACACACACACACACACACACACTACATTTGAGTCATGTAGCCACAGTAAACATTCTGTTTCCAGGTTTTAGCTAGTGTAGCAACCTGTGCAAGCAAGCTTCGATATAAATTTGTGTCTAGCTACGGTACAGCACACCTGTGTTTGTGTGTGTGTATGTGTGGTCTTTGCATGCGTTGCTTGTGAAGTTGTGTACACACACACACACACACACACGTTTGAGTCTGAGCAGGATCGGCCATATGGTGAGAGACAGAGCAGTCCATTCCAACCGCTCCGGAGAACAGAACACAACAGAACAGAACCGATTTGAGCTGAGCTGAGCAGGTCTGTCGAGAGAGGGAGAGAGAGAGAGACCGTAGGAGCATTCCCACTGAGCCTCATTAAAGCCTCGGGCAGTGAGGAGGAGGAGGAGGACGTGAGTGGAGAGAAGTATAAAGGCAGAGCAGTGAGGATGAGGACACTGTATAGCAGGGGTTTTAAACGGGTGGTCCATGGACCACTGGTGGTCCGTGACGCTGTTTCATGATGTGGTCCTTGACCATGCATTTAGTAATGTAGGATATGTTGATTCTTGTTTTTACTGCCAGCAATGTCCGTCCGTCCGTCCCTATGTCTGTCAGTCTGTCCGTATGTTTTTAGGATACCAACAGGGGGCGCTGTTGCACCACTCACTTCAGACAGGTCTGATTTTTTTCTTTCCACTAGTTGAGAAACCGTGAAGTGAATGAACTGGTGACCTACTGGTGTATCATTTTCTGAGAAGTTGAGGGTCAAGAAATTCAACAGAAAAAGGAATCTCAAGAGGGGAAGTGTAGGGAATTGTCATGGTTGAGGTATTATTATTAGGAAATGATTAGTAGTCAGTGGACCATTGGTTGAGAAACAGTGGAGTGTATGTTGTATACACATGGGTTGCATAGCACTTGTTACAACAGCATTAATCTTAGCCCATATTGCCCCACCCAACACAACAGTGGTCACTCCCCAGGTTGATTCTAAGTCAGGGTGGTGGTCTCCTCCTCGTTCACAATCAGTTGGAAACCCCTGTTTGGTGTAGGTATCTGGGATTGGGGCGACGGAGGGGAAGAGTGAAGTGTCTTGGGGGATAATCAGATGATGAGCAGCATACATTTATTAAAATGAGGAAAATATAATGTTTTTTTTTTAATTTATCTTTTGGTACGTTTTTATGAAAATGTTTATATATAGCAACGTTGGGTCAATCAGATAGCAAAATTTCCTATAGGCCATTTTTATGGATAACATGGTAAATGTGTAATTACTTCACTAAAACAACTTAAGGATTCATTTATTCATTCATATATGGTTTATTATTTGGCCTCAGATCAATTATGAATAATATTTGGCCTCAGAACAGTATACATTAGGAATAATAACACCAATAAGCCATATTTCTTTTATCAATTTTCTTAAAAGAACAATTAAAATATGTACAAGTAGTGAATAGTACTAGTAGTAAAGTAAGTAAAAAAGAACAAAATTAAAATCTACAGATTATACCGAATGTGTGTTCCTCTTGTCTTCATCGTTTTTCACACAATGATGATGCCTCGTTTTTCCACTTCCTCTTGCCCTCCTCTTTCACACCCCCACATCCCCCCCGACCCCCGTCACACACACACACACACACACACACACACACACACACACTTCCCCCTTGCCTGACCAAACTTGCGTTTCCTCGAATGATTCAACATCCGCACGAAGCCTACCCTCCATCTTGCGCACGCACGCGAGCACACACACACACACACACACACACATGTACACACACACACACACACACACACGCAGGCTCTCTGGTTGTGCTTTGAAGGCCTGTGATCTGATGGCTTGTTCGTCGCAGTGGGATATTCCCCAGCGCTTGTCCTCCCCGCCAGATCCCCCCAGCGCTTTACAACCATCACACTGGCACTCCTTCAAGGGAAGACCAGATCAAATGGAGGAGAATAAGAGAAAAAAAGCCTGCAAATCTCGAGTCGGAGAGCTCCACCACTGAGAAGAAGGCGACGTGTGGAGAGAAGAGAGGGAGATAGCGAGAGAGAGAGGATTGGCGTGTGTGTGTGTGTGTGTGTGTGTGTGTGTGTGGTGTGAAGGAAGATGGGAGTGAAACTTTAATTTGGTTTGGCTTGGTCAAGAGACTTTGCGCAGCAGGGACCCATGGGACTTTAAGGCGGACCGGGGCCGACTCCAATGATAAATGCTACAGATTATTATTTCACAGAGAATTAAATGGAAATTAATTCTTATCATTACGGTACAAAATATTTCAAGTTTATCCTCCCATTCCATTGAACGAACTAATGGCTTCAGGTTCCACTATCCAATGTGTAGTGCATGTGTCTCTGTTGAATTTGCATGTGTTGTTGTCTGTGTGTGTGTGATTTAGACAAAACTAATTGTTAATGTTGAAAGCATGAACAAGGACTCGATGACCACAACAGTGGCCAGCAAAGTGTGTGTGTGTGTGTGTGTGTGTGTGTGTGTGTGTGTGTGTGTGTGTGTGTGTGTGTGTGTGTGTGTGTGTGTGTGTGTGTGTGTGTGTGTGTGTGTGTGTGTGTGTGTGTGTGTGTGTGTGTGTGTGTGTGTGTGTGTGTGTGTGTGTGTGTGTGTGTGTGTGTGTGTGTGTGTGTGTGTGTGTGTGCGTGCACTGGAAGACCTGCTGGACAGGAAAAGAATGACTCTGGAAAGACTAATCTCTCCATCTGTGATCGTGCCTCTGTGAAATAGTACTACGTAGAAGACAGAATCTTTAGGCTTCGCAACCTGACAGCCCATCCATATCTCTCTCACCCACACAGGTGCACACACACACACACACACACACACACACACACTCCTCCCTTCTGCCCTCCTAACCAGAAGGCATCAGCAGAAAAGCAAATTCATGCTCAAAATACATTCCTCATCGATTCAGAAGTACAATAACAGGCTCCGTTTTGCTCAGTTAATAGTTTTTTCCTGTCTTTGTGAGCTGAGATTGCAACTTGGGTCTACACAGGATGTGAGACCCGTGCGAGCCGACATCGGCCAATCACTGGGAAGCGGAAGGGAATAATATCGCAAGTAGCGGCTGAATAGACTGACCCTTTTTACTCCATACAGCTGAATAGACTGAAGGGGGAAGTGGCGTGATGCAGATAATCACATAAACAATGGCTGTTGTTTTGTTTGTTTCATTACCAGGAAGAAGGTGATTCATATGTATAAAAAAAGATTTGTTTGTGCACAGTACACCGTTTTCCATCAAGTGGTCCCGACTGCGCACCCAGGGACCATAGTGTGAATCTGCCCTTAGTGACGGCAAAGTTGGCATAATACAGTAGAATGCTACAGTATGTGTCTTATGGCGATGACGACCCTGTAGGCCTGTACCATCTCCACATTGTATGTAGAGCAGATAAGTGTGACACATGTGGGAGTGTATTGAGACGAGGCTGTAATATACCGTGAAAGCAGGACAAATGCAGGGCTCTGGTGTATATAAGCTGCAGGACATGTGACTTGTGCGCGTGCGTGCGCACCTGCGCGTTTGTCCATGTGCTTGGTGAATGTGTTTTCGTATATAATTTAAGCCCATGACTGCGTCCCATTTGTCATTGTTTGCGCTCATCCTTTGGTGACAGACACCAGCTCTACATCCCCTAGCAGGGATTGACTGAAATAACCCTCTGATCCCGCAATGCTCACGCTCCCTCTCTCTGTTACCGCCCCCCCACCTCTCTCTCTCTCTCTCTCGGATTAAAGTTCTCAGTCCCAACGACTGATTTCAGTCATTTAGATTCCGTAGAAGCCAGCGTGTCTTCTGTGTAAGCATGCTGCACACCGAAAATAGCAGATCAATACTTTTGTATTGACAACACGTTTGTGTTGTTTGCTTTAGTTAGTTAGCTTTACTCCATGGACACTCTCTCTCTCCATTTGTTTTTCCCCTGGTGGTTTTGTAAAATGCATATTTAAGGCCATCGTTCCCGATGCTCTCATGCTGGCTGTCCTGCTGTGCTTTCAGTGGACTGTGTGTTTCTCTTTCCGTATATTTTCATTGTCTGTGTGTGTGTGTGTGTGTGTGTGTGTGTGTGTGTGTGTGTGTGTGTGTGTGTGTGTGTGTGTGTGAGGAGGGGGGAGAGAGACTGGGTGGGTTGCTGCAATGTGTTGGTGGTGGTGACAGGTAGTGTTGGCAAGTCTAAATGTATTGCCATGTTTGGTTGTTTAATTTGGGGGAGCCGACATCCCAATGACATGCGGGCCACCTGTGTGTCTCTGTCTCTTTGACTGTCTGTCTGTATGTTTGCACTCATTAAGTACAACCCTAAGCCTGTTTATTCCATATGCCGTCCTCCATGCTTTCCCTCATGTCTCAGGCACATTTTTAATGCTTCTGCCAATTTGTAAACGCATAAAATCTCCATACATTTTTAGGTTTCCTTTTGCTGGGTATAAATCCATGTCTTCGGAGGCTGCCGTAAGACTCATAAATCTCTGGCAAACTTAATTAAGCACACCTGAAAGTTCAGTTGTCGTCTTTCAAAATACTGAATGTCAACTGGGACTCGGTTATTAATTCTCTTAGAAATGACAGTGTTAAGCAAGGAAACCAGCATCATAAATGTTTTCTGCAACTTTGCAGAATCGCTTTGAAAGACGATGCCAACCAATTTTTTTCCCCCTCTTCCTCTTCTTCCCCGCCTTCTTTTTTTCAAATGGTGGGTATGACAAGTTTCAATCAAAACTGTCAGGCATGTGTTCCCTGCTGGGTTCATTGTGGCTGTGGTCTGACCTTGTAATGAAGCCTATGGCTCACTATGGGCCATTGTCAGTCTAATCCCAGCCAGCTTTATGTGTAGGGCATGTGTATGGCCTCCGTCTAGGCTTAATGGGACTTATTGCTGCCAAGAGCCAAGCCACTTCCCTGCCTTTGATCTGGAGAGCGAGCATCGGTGTGGTTAAGTCACTCACAGACAGACCACACGTCTTCTCCTCCTCTCCTCTCCTCTCGTCTGCTCTGCTCTGCTCTGCTCTGCTCGTCTCTCCTATTCTCTCCTCTGCTCTGCTCTGCTCTGCTCTGCTCTGCTCTGCTCGTCTCTCCTATTCTCTCCTCTGCTATACTCTTCTGCTCTCCAATTCTCTCCTCCACTCTTCTCTTCCCTGCTATTCCTTCTCCCCATCTATTCCATCTATTATGTTTATATGCCAGTGACAACCTGCCAGGCTGACGAATCTTTCCCTTCCTGTACAGCTGCTACACTGTATGTACTGTAATTGCATGAAGAATCTCACGTGCGTCTGTGATACCATGCCTCTCTCTGTCCCGGACTCCCGGCAAACCACCGCACTAATGTTAATGCGGTTGCTCGGATTTCATGACATAAGCAGACACTGAGGGAGAGAGCTGTAATTTTCTCCTCTCCCTTTTTTTTAAAGACTTCCCCTCTCTTTTTTTCCTTTCATAGACAGAAATGAGAGCCAGGACGATGAGGGAATACCCTGTGTTTATACCCTTGTCTATCAAGGGTATAAACAGACAGACAGACAGACACCCTTGGTGTCTGTCTGTCTGTCTGTCTGCATATGCACGTGTTTGTCTGAAAACACAACTTTGACGGTGAGAGTATTTCTTTCCGATCAGTGAAGCCACAGCCATGGCTTGTGTTAATTCAGAAAATATGTCTCTTGAGTCTCGACACATGATCTGCATGAGTGTGATTTTCTGCTGTAATAGCCCATTGCCACAGACACACGCTAACACATGCACATGCATGTCACGTGCACACTTACGCACACGCAGTTTGTTGCCTGTACTTAGGAATATAGTGTTTCAGGCTACAGCCAGACTCTCTCTCAGCTCTCTGGCTCTCTCTCCCTCCATCTGATGAAAATTGGAAGAATAGGATTGGGTTAGGAAGCACTGTCATCTTCTCCAATTCCCCCTCAGCTCCACTCACACACTTCATCTGTTTCCACACTCTGTTTTATTCCTTCTTTCTTTTCCCCATACCACCCCCCCCTCTCTCTTTCTCCCCCCCATTCTCTGGCTCACACACACACACACACACACACACACACACACACACACACACACACACACACACACACACACACACACACACACACACACACAGGACCGTTACATGTCCATTTCTACACTTTCGGAGTCCAATTGATACTGGGGATTACACAGTGCATGATTGCGGGCCTCAGGGGTACAGTGCATAAAGGCTCTTTTCAGACGGATCTTAAACGCTCTGGATCTCGTGTATTTTTCTCCCCATTCGCTGCACTCCCCCTCAACCCCCCCCCCCCCCCCATTCCCGCTTGGCTCACGGCCAATTTATTCTCCCTCATACGACGACGACGTGACGTTTAACCCATTCTGACCTGAGATCAGATTCATACGAGGTTTCCACTGGACACACACTGGTCTGATGAAAAAAAATAGCAGAACTACAAGCTCGTAGCGCGCCACTCGGTGGCGCGATATGAGCTTGTAGATCTGCTATTTTTCAATGGCTAAAGCATAACATGATGCTAACACCAAAATGGGTCCCCGTTCAGAATGGGTTAAGAATCGGGCCTTATAGCCTCTCGCGCTGATTACTCACTCTGATTCACCACTCCCATTATGTTTTATTTTAAAACCGGCTTCCGAGCGCATTCCCCGCGCTGGCGCTGGAGCTCCGAGCAGCTCCTCCCAAGGGACCGACTGACGTGGAAGGAACATGGCCCGGCGCTGACGTAATGTAAACTCTGCCGGTCCCCCCCACCCGCCTCACCGCGGGTCGTGACGGGTGACGGCCATGGAGACGAGAGGTTAGAAATGGAAGGCCGTACGAAAATACACACCCACACAGTCAGACACACACACACACACACACACACACACACTCTCTGCTGCCAAGTTCCATGCCCGATGGGAGTAATGACGTTATGCAGTGTGATCCCACTGAGGCTGATGAGATCACCAGGTCGCAACACGACGTGTGCCGCCTTGAGAGTCAATTTGTGAGCTTTTAGATCTGCTGTTTTTTGCTATGTTTTGGAAGATGTGCAATTAGCCCCTTCGCTAATGTCCAAAATGTCCAATGCCAATCCAAATAGTTTAGCAAGGTCAAGCTTTCGCCACCTCATAGCTGTCAATGTTATTTTGCATGGCTGTGTTGCTGAACATATACACGGCTTAACGTCTGGAACATTACACGCCTGACCCACCCAGGTGATGGCAATAATACTAATGACCGCAGTCTTACCGTGCAACATGAAAACTCCTGTCGGGTAGTCGATAAAAGTTGATTTCTCCCTCTGTCATTTCCTCGTATTTCTAGTTTATTTAAATAATGTCATGCAAATTTGTGCAGTGCATAGCTTACTGCAGGCCTAGAAGACATTTTAATGCTCTTGCTATTTCTTTATATGGAGAAATCCCGACATTTAGCATGCATGTCTATGGGGAGAAGGACAGCTTGCCCTGTCTCCTCGCTGCTAACGTGCCTGTTGGACAAGGAGGGGTTGGGGGAGGGACTTGGCGAAGGCCTAATTGTTTTGAAAGAATTTGAATGAATTGTCCCAGCGTTTCCTTTTATGCAGACTATAGCACTCATTACTCAATGCATACCTTTTGCCCAAGTGTGTTTGTGCGATGTGTGTTTATCCTCCCTGTATTGACGTGTGCAGTCAGCCCTTAGGGGCGGGTCGGGGGGGGGGGGGGGGGGGTGTGTGTGTGTGTGTGTGGGGTGTGCTATCTGAAGGTGAGAGTTAAAGTTAAAGTGTCACTTTATCCTTGGCTAGCAGCTACAACTAGGAACACAGACCAGAGGGCAGAGGGCTGTAGGGCTGAGGGCAGAGGGCTGTAGGGCTGAGGGCAGAGGGCTGTAGGGCTGAGGGCAGAGGGCTGTAGGGCTGAGGGCAGAGGGCTGTAGGGCTGAGGGCAGAGGGCTGTAGGGCTGAGGGCAGAGGGCTGTAGGGCTGAGGGCTGTAGGGGCTGTATAGGGCAGAGGGCTGTAGGGCTGAGGGCAGAGGGCTGTAGGGCAGAGGGCTGTAGGGGCTGTATAGGGCAGAGGGCTGTAGGGGCTGTATAGGGCAGAGGGCAGAGGGCTGTAGGGCAGAGGGCTGTAGGGCAGAGGGCTGTAGGGGCTGTATAGGGCAGAGGGCTGTAGGGCTGAGGGCAGAGGGCTGTAGGGCAGAGGGCTGTAGGGGCTGTATAGGGCAGAGGGCTGTAGGGCTGAGGGCAGAGGGCTGTAGGGCAGAGGGCTGTAGGGGCTGTATAGGGCAGAGGGCTGTAGGGCTGAGGGCAGAGGGCTGTAGGGGCTGTATAGGGCAGAGGGCTGTAGGGCAGAGGGCAGAGGGCTGTAGGGGCTGTATAGGGCAGAGGGCTGTAGGGCAGAGGGCAGAGGGCTGTAGGGCAGAGGGCTGTAGGGGCTGTATAGGGCAGAGGGCTGTAGGGCAGAGGGCTGTAGGGGCTGTATAGGGCAGAGGGCTGTAGGGCAGAGGGCAGAGGGCTGTAGGGCAGAGGGCTGTAGGGGCTGTATAGGGCAGAGGGCTGTAGGGCAGAGGGCAGAGGGCTGTAGGGCAGAGGGCTGTAGGGGCTGTATAGGGCAGAGGGCTGTAGGGCTGAGGGCAGAGGGCTGTAGGGCAGAGGGCTGTAGGGGCTGTATAGGGCAGAGGGCTGTAGGGCTGAGGGCAGAGGGCTGTAGGGCAGAGGGCTGTAGGGCAGAGGGCAGAGGGCTGTAGGGCAGAGGGCTGTAGGGGCTGTATAGGGCAGAGGGCTGTAGGGCAGAGGGCAGAGGGCTGTAGGGCAGAGGGCTGTAGGGGCTGTATAGGGCAGAGGGCTGTAGGGCAGAGGGCAGAGGGCTGTAGGGCAGAGGGCTGTAGGGGCTGTATAGGGCAGAAGGGCAGAGGGCTGTAGGGCAGAGGGCAGAGGGCTGTAGGGCTGTAGGGGCTGTATAGGGCAGAGGGCTGTAGGGCAGAGGGCAGAGGGCTGTAGGGCAGAGGGCTGTAGGGGCTGTATAGGGCAGAGGGCTGTAGGGCAGAGGGCAGAGGGCTGTAGGGCAGAGGGCTGTAGGGGCTGTATAGGGCAGAGGGCTGTAGGGCAGAGGGCAGAGGGCTGTAGGGCAGAGGGCTGTAGGGGCTGTATAGGGCAGAGGGCTGTAGGGCAGAGGGCTGTAGGGGCTGTATAGGGCAGAGGGCTGTAGGGCTGAGGGCAGAGGGCTGTAGGGCAGAGGGCTGAGGGCTGTAGGGCAGAGGGCTGTAGGGCTGTAGGGCAGAGGGCACACAGGGCTTCTGTGCGGCACATGTGTTTGTGTGACTGTTTGTGTGTCGGAGAGAGGAGAGGTCACAAGATCAGAGGGAGAGAGCAGGTGGTCACTGCCTAGTTTAGCCTTGTTCACCCCTCTGCAACCCCCATGCTGTCTCTCTCTCTCTCTCTCTCTCTCTCTCTCTCTCTCACACACACGCTGGGCCTCCCCTTTCCCAGTGGCAGGGGTCAAAGGGCGGGCCAGGAAAAGGCTGCTGGCGGTGGGCCAGAGACATTCCGGGCATTCCTGTGCAGTCTAAATCGGAGCCAAGATGGCCTCTCCCTGGAGATCAATGGTCCGCTGTGTTATTTATACAAGGTGACTGCGAGGCAGGGCGCGGAGGATCCAGGGCCGTTGAGGTGGGAGTGGGGCGAGGCGACCGCGCCAGACGCCACTATGGGAAATGGAGATGCACCCAAGAGATTTGATATGGGGAAGAAGGAGAGTGGGACCAGGCTGGTCATACCTGGTCAATGAAGTACTCTGTAGGGTAGGGGTACGGCAAACCAAAAGGTTGTGCAGGTACTAGGTAGACCACATGACATGGCCCTAAAATATTATAATTTAAATATATATATATATATAAACTATTTTGGTATCTGCCACTTTAATTAAGGTGACTTGATTGATTGACCTTTAAGCTCAAACACACTTTGTGTGGCATACAAATATACATACAAAATATGTTATATAAAAAATGTCAGTTTGTATATAACAAATTTTTTTTTATTACAAAATAAATAACTACCCTACCAATTCCACCTGAAGAAGACCTTTTCAGCTCGAAACTTTGGTATTCATTAAATATATTATATCCTCCATCGTGGCTATGAATTTTCTCCTTTTCTTCACCTTTTACACCCCCAAAACACTGACATATTAATGTATAGGGGGGTTCCTTCAGAATAGAGTTTTTAACTTCAATTCCCCTCTTCACTGCCAGTTGGACATGATGAATTATTCTACATGATCCTGTTGTCGGCATGCATGCGCCCAATCTGGGAAAAGCCTGTCTTTATAGATGCCTGTCAAGAAATACTAGAAGTAGAATGGACCGTCAACCATCCATCATTATTTTATTAGTATTTCTAGTGTGTGTGTGTGTGTGTGTGTGTGTGTGTGTGTGTGTGTGTGCGGGGAAGTGGAAAAAGGGGGGCGGGGGGGGGGGGGGGGGGGGGGGGGAGAAAGAGAGACAGCCCTGCGCACTACACGACTGGGGACGTCTGGTACCAAGGCAACAGACGTCAAAGTTTCAAATAATGACTTTAAGCGCATTCATGACACAACCGACTGCCAATCGCAGTCGCCACAATTTCACATAAATACATTCACATCCTTTCTTGGCCAAGCTATTTCCGTTGCCAAATCTTGTTATTCCATAGAAAGGAAGCACAGTTTCAGGTCTCTGTCGTAGCTGGATCTTGTTCTCTCTATCTGACGGTTACTTAAACTCTAGTGCTCCTGAATTGCTGCAGGAGAAATGGAAGATGAAGTGTGTGTGTGTGTGTGTGTGTGTGTGTGTGTGTGTGTGTGTGTGTGTGTGTGTGTGTGTGTGTCGGAGAGAGCGACTGAATAAAGATAGTTTGCATTTCCAAAATGGCATGATGCATGCGAGTATGTGTCGGTGTGTCTGTATTGTCTACATTCTGCCTGTACACAGCAGTTTCCATTTGCGTGGGTGTGTGTGCGTGCCTACCTTAGTGTGTTTATTCATGCGAGTTTCTGTTTTCTGGTTTAATACTTATGTTAGGGTCTGTGGGTGGCGCATATCGCCTTCGTTGCATTGTGTTTGCACGTGCGTGCCTTTTCTGACTTTTTGTGTGTATGTGTTGTACCGTGTGAGTGCAGGGCAGAGCAAGCGATCAAGAGAAGAGAAATAGATTTCTAGAGATTGGTGGCTGCTGGCCTGCGGTGCCCACTGCCCAGTAAAGGCTGAAGGGTTTCAGTGCTGGAGAATGCCATTTGGTCCTGGAACAGCAGAGGCCGTGGTGTGGCACCGGCGGAGTTTAATAATCAGACTATCCTTCACCTTATTCATTATTGACTGAAAGACATTAGATATATCTGTCCTCACAGTATCACCTTTCCTGAGCTGATATCAGCTACCGAAATGGGTTTCATAACAGATAATTTGTCCCCCGATGTGTGCCGGCGTCTCTGGATTGACATTGGCTCTCTTCCGCAGAACAGCTGTCAGTTCTATGAAAAATAAATGGGTTTATATTGGCTCATCTTCATGGCTGTCGGCTGTCCTATCCATCGGAGACTGATAAATGGAGGGGCAGACGTCAATTCAGTAGGGACAGGCAATAAGAGCCGGTTCCACCACCAGTGCAACGTTGGCTTATCCACTGTAAACCCATTTATACTTCATTGACCAGAGTCCCCCAGGGCAGACTGGCATAGCCAGACTAATATGACTGCGTACATATTAGTCTGGAACTTTGGTGTGGAAGATTTATTTCCGAGGGCAGTTACAAACAGATTCCAATGTGATGTCACAGCAAAAAAGAAACTCACTTTGAATAGTGGGCTCTGTTTGTTCACCCACAACTCTGGGGTGAGCAAAATGTAATTTAAACTGATGAGTGCGGCCAGACCCAATCTCCCCGGGGATTTTGTTTCTTCCTGTGGCAGATTCGCCTGGTTTCCAGGCTAACCCCAGGGGTCTATAATCCCCCCCCCCCATCTACACCAGGTCTCCTCACTGAATATAGCCGATATTGCCCTCTTTATAACCAATGTAATAACAGAAGTACGATTCAATATTTATACCACAAGTAAAGAGTAAAGAGTCAATATTGCATAACATTTTACTGTATTTCTACATACTACGGGCTATATTACTGGTACCCAAATGTAAGATTCAGCTTGTCCTATACACCAGCATTAGAGTCAATCAAGTTAAGGCATCACCTTGACCAAAAAAAAGAGAGAGAAAAAAACCCACACACGTCAAACGTAGCTGGATTTAGCCTCACTTTGACAGCCGTGGCTTGTGTAAGGGTGCCGACGTCTCGCTCCGTGTGAGACTGCCGGGTGCTCAGCCGAAAAACGTCTGAAATGCGCGCAGGCTGGCAGGGTTAGCATTCCACCGGCCCGGCTGAGGCTCCATAGTCTACTCATGCCTGTCGGCCTGCGTTTGATATGGTGCACTATATGAGAGGAGAGGGCTCAGCGGGGCATTTTATATCTATAGGGTTAGTGTAGAGAGTTAGTGTTGATGGCTTGGGTTGTGTGGGGAGTGGGGGGGGGGGGGGGGGGGGTGGCTGCTGGGGCGGGAGGGAGAGGTATAAATGAAATGAACCACAACACTCGCTGGTTCTGCAGCCCAGGCGTGTAGAATTGCTTTTTCCATAGCCGGGAGGAATGGTCTTCAATAGAAAAGCGAGTGGGAAAAGGAAAGAAAGGGAGTATAAAGGTCAGACTGTCTGTGTTGTATATAAGGCAGTGGT
Organism: Protomyctophum bolini; assembly: GCF_963924005.1. NCBI lineage: Eukaryota > Metazoa > Chordata > Actinopteri > Myctophiformes > Myctophidae > Protomyctophum > Protomyctophum bolini. The sequence goes on from NC_137878.1 coordinate 30,785,489, forward strand.
TGACACCCAGCAGCTCTAATTGACACACGCACGCCACGGCCACACACACACACACACACACACACACACACACAGTTGCGCACACAGTCACAGGGTGCTGCTGGTACATCTGTTCTTCACACACAATCTATCTCTCTCTCTCTCTCTCTATCTGTATTTCTCCCTGCCTCTGTCTTTTTTTCTACCGCCTATATGTATTCCACTCTTGTGTGTACGTATGTCTTTCTCCATTATTCTCTGCACCATGCAAACACATATGTTAAAATGTCCTCATCACTCTCATTCTCTTTCTTTTTCTCTCTTTCATGCACACACACACACACACACACACGCACACACACACACACGCACACGCACACGTGCAGGCAGGCAGGCAGGCATCTTGGGAAATGAAGATGAATGGCGGGGACCCTTCCCCAGCAGGGCTGGCAGGAGGAAGAGTCTTTTAGGGAAAGCTGTTTGCACACACACACAATTACAGCAATCTTTGCAGCACACCTACGCGCCGGTGTGCATAATGTGTTATTACATCGCGGTGCGTGTGCGCTCGCCTCGCCTCGCCTCCGCTCGCACACAACCTGTTCAAGCCGCCTCGCTGCGGCTTAAATCATATACCTGTCAGGTAAAGTAGACGGTGTGTTTGCTGTGTTTTGGAGGTGTTGTGGTTACGTGAAACCATGTACCCATTGTCGTGACAGTCAGGCAGCCATGGCTGTCTTCATGTGCTCTGTGTAAAGCACCGTTTCCCTACGGTGGGTAGTGGACCCATTTTTTGTTCTTTTTCCCCCTTTTTTTTAAAATCGGTCACGAGTATACATCCCCCTTTCCTACATTAAATTAAATAAAAAAAATAAAATAAAAATAATAATAATAATAATAATAATTGATATACTTCCAAAGTTAAAAAGAAAAGGTTAAACAAAATAAATCACATCAATTAAAATACATTTATTTCATACATAAAACTCCTATGAAACATTTAAGAAATCTAATGAAAATAGATCTACAAGCTCACAATGCGGCGCTTTTGTGAGCTCTTTTGGGTCTTGAGCTAAAAGGTGTGGGAGACACTTCTGTAAAGCCTCAAATTAGCTTCATATAGCAGAGACACACTGGGAAACTATACGCCGTTCTGATGCTAATAGGAACATTAGCTTCATAAAGCAGAGATACTGGGAAACTACGACGCTATAGCGCTAATAGGAAGTAGAAACATTAGCTTCATATAGCGGAGACACTGGGAAACTATGGCTCTGTAAACAGGAAGCACTAATGCATTCCTCTCATTAACTAGCCGGGTTTTTCCATAAGGCCCACGCATATAAACACTCACGGACGGACAGTCGTATACACACAGACACACACACGCACGTACGCGACCACACACACACACACACACACACACACACATGTGCGGACACTCACACACGCGGACACACACACGCGGACACACACACAGGCACTGTACCTACAGACAGATGCACACATGCGTTAAACATGCATACGCTACACATTAACCCGTGTAGGCAGGGCTGGCACACATCTATGTGCATTATGCATGCATTATTACTGCGCGCACAACGCCACACATACGTACACATGCAGGTTCCTGGCTTGGCAAGAACACGCATGCACGTACATACGCACACAAAAGCGGCTCCATTATTAATCATGTTAGGGCCTTACTGTATATTGTACAGACGGACCTCCACAGAGACAAAAGCTTCATTAATATTAGCCCTGAAGCCCTTTAGGTAGGACAGGCACGCATGCACGCGCACACACACACACACACACACACACACACACACACACACACACACACACACAGCGAGTCACATACAGCCAACACACTGTAATCAGTACATATAGTATATGCACATCGCTTTGGGCGCACAGATATATGCTGCATAGAAAGGTACCATGCAGACCTGTGCTGTACTTAGACCTTATCTATAGATTGATCTTGACCTAGAAGAACACACACTCCCACTCATCCATGCATAGCAAACACGGCTGCGCACGCACACATTGAGGTGTTACTGTGGAGTCTCTCTATAAGCATGCGGTTGATTAGTATTTATTTATTCAGCCGACGGGCCTTATCGAGGTCATCGCCAAGCGTTGCAGCAGAGCTGATAGTGCCTCTGTGAAAACATTAGCTAACCTCTTTCTCTATGGGTGTCTCTGGGACCTGACAGCCACACACACACACACACACACACACACACACACACACACACACACACACACACACACTTCTACAGCCAGGTACACATGCTTGTATTTTTACACATGCATTCACGTATGCCGTATTTGCCCTCTTGCACATAACGTTTTTCGATCTTATCTGCATATTATCCACCACAAACAACCACAGTACCACACACACTATACAAACTGGAACTTGTCCCTGGAACAAAACCTTTTCAGATGGCGTTCCGCGGCCAAATACATATTATTGTGGGGGTCCTTGACATGAAAAAGATTGAGCATCACCACCCGTATAGCGACACATAACGTTTTCCAGATTTGGCCAATTTTGAAAAGGTTTTGGACACAGAAGACTTATCTTTACAGCTGTGGGTGTGCAGCCCTGAGTGAGTGGCAGGGCTTTGATTTCCCGTGATTCTTGTCTTGTTGAGGTTGGAAGTGCCTCCTCTCTCCCGTGAAGTCTCCTGTTTGTCTGCTGCTGCCCTGTTTGATGTTTTTTTATAGCAGCAGCGGCTCCCTGTGGAACTATACTGTCTAACGCTATTCTCAACTCCGCGCCAGGATGCTCATGATATAACTCACACGTCGGAGGCAGAATGAATTTAGCAAAACGGAAGTGCCTGATTGGGCGAAACCACAGGAAGTAACCAGTGTGACTTCCTGTGTGCATGGAATGTCTGTGTGGAAGGAAGCAGAGGGGCAAGATAAAGAGACTCTCTCTGTCACACTCATACACACGCACGTACGCACACACGTACGCACGCGCGCGCGCAAACTTACTGCATATGTCAAAACGCATACCAGCCAAGGCGAGATGAAATATCCGCCTCTTTGCCGCGAAGCTCCAAATCAGCACGCAAATAGACAGATGGGGAAAGTACACAATAATTAGGTGTCAGACTTGATTCTCTTATTCAAAAGGCCTGCGTCCAATTCTGAATTTTAAGCAGAACCCGACACTAAGTTCAATTCCCTGGCAGGCATTGACAGTGGTCCTTTTTAATGGTAATCGCCTGTCCGAGCATTTCTTTGTTGCACAGAGGAGTATTTCTGTGGAGAGGTTTCCGTTCAGACTGTGAGGGTTTTCACAATTGCCTCACTGGCTGATCTTGGAAGCCACTGCACCTCAAGCTTATATACAGACGTTCTGTGCACACTTAAAGCACACACACACACACACACACACACACACACACACGTTCGCACGCACGCACATACACAGCTTGTGAGGCTGTCTCCGAGACCTGTCCAATCTGTCCATCAAAGAGAACACACATTATTTAACCCAGTTAAAATGGAGTTTGAAGTTACGGGTTTGTATAGGAAGGGGACAGGGCAGCTCAAATTAATATCAAATATCTAAATACTGAATTAAGCAACTTAAAAACTGGTGTTTATGTAAGCCAGACGATAAAGTGACAACGTTTTTTTTAAATTGAAAATCCCTTTTAATAGCTATAATTTGTAACCGTCTCTGAAGTGGTATTAACCACTTTCTCGCATCTCTATTTTGGTCATGTCCATTGTAGGCTTAGTTTAATCAAAATGTATTGAAAATGTCAACATTTTCGCACAACTCTGCAAGTCTGCATTGAGTTATTATCTTGTATAAGGTCAGCAATTTTCATCACAGGAATAATAGGGCTTAGCATTCAACATCATAGGCATTAGGCAAGGCCAAGGAACGCTTATTTGTATGGCACATTTCAACAACGAGGCAATTCGACATGCTTATTGCAGCGCAGATATGATCAGTTATTGACTTCATACAACTATGAGGAAGTATGATAGTGTTATCTGATCACACGATTCATCATGGAAGGGAGGAAATGGTTGTGCAACCTGATCAGCAGTACTACTTACTTAAGTAAAAGTCCAGCGTGTGTACGTGATGGTTGCTAACGGCAGGTGCAGAATACACAGTATTCGTCTTTTCATTTATTTTTTATTTTTTCAGCATAAATAAATGCACCGCAAAGTGCAGGTTTTCCTGGAAGACAGGTAGTACGTGGTTCCCCTCTCTCTCTCTCTCTCTCTGTCTCTGTCTCTTTCTGTCTCACCCCAGCCAGCTCTCATACTGTAGGCTTTCCTCTGTGGTTTGACACCTCTGTGTGTGTGTGTGTGTGTGCGTGTGCGTGCATGAGTGACTGCATGCACGCTCGCCCACATGACTATAAATATACCTGTGCGTGTCCGTATGCTGCCTGCCTTGCACATGAATATGTGTGCGTCTGTGTGTGTGTTTGTGCTGCTCATGACAACTATAAATGGGGGTGCGCTTGCTTGGGGAAAAATGGAATATCGAGAGCACGTATAGTCGACCACACACACACACACACACCTACATTTTAAAGACGTGCGCGGCTGCACGCGCCTACACTTCACTCTGGGAAGAGGACTGAAATGTCAGGACTGACTGTGTGGAGACAAGTGGCGGTGCTACTGTCAGCATCTAGACGGCGTGGTGTAGGGTTCCAGGGGCGGACTGACTGACGCACTTAAATTCACTTAAAATGTCAAAACGCCTGCGGGATGGAGGGAGGGGAGGGAGGTGTGTTTAGGGCTAGGTCTGGACCTGACTATTCTCAACCTTTTCTCTGCCTCATAGCCTCCCGACACAAAGTGACGGGGAACCCCAATGACAACTGCATAACCTTTCCCCACGACGACGACGACGACAACAAAAAACGTTGGCTCCTGTTCAACTTTTAATGATATGTTCTGTTTCTCATTTCTCTCTTTTTTTTCTCCTCCCCCCTCTTCGTTCTTTTTGCTCTTTTTATGACTTGTACTCCACAGTGTATGTACACATACACAACTTAATTAATCCCCTGGTATCACCTCTGCGAATAGCTCACTCTCATCCTTGAAGCAGAAATGCTATACCAGTGATGTAATTTGTTAGTGCCCCATTAATGAAGAAGCCATTTATTTTTTCCCGACATCCAGTTCGAAGACACTGGATGAAGGACAATCTTAAACTCTTTCACATTCAGTTTCTGTAGTCGTACTATTTTTTTTACCGCATTCAAAATTGAAAGCAGCAACTTTTATGGCTGCACATTTATTCCCTGAACTCTCTGCACCTGGACTACATGGCATTTTACAAAGCCTTAAAGGAGAACGCGGGAGCAAGAAAAAGAGTGAGAAGCAGAGAGCGCAAGTTCATCGTTCACCGCTCGGCACAGCTGCTCCCAGCAGCAGCGCAAAGATTTATGGGTAGCCTTAACCGGCGAACCGGTCTTGCTCCGAGCGATTCCATCACTCTGGAAATATTCTGCACTCGCTGCTTTTTCCTGACTGTGTGTGTGTGTGTGTGTGTGTGTGTGTGTGTGTGTGTGTGAGTGAGTGAGTGTGTCTGAGAGACACCCAGCCTTTGATGGTCAGCTGTGCTGCTAAAGCCGTGCCTTAATTTTTTTTTTCTTCAAAGATCAATTATTCCCCCTCCTTTTATGCCCCCCCTTCACCTCAGAGTACTCACTGGTTAATTTCTGGGTTTCGTTTCTATAGTCTGAGAAAATGCAAGACCAGCGTTTGACATGTGGTTAGCCCACTCACCGCCGTCGACACACATTCATTACACATGCATGCATATACAGTGTGCCACATGTACACTACAGGCAGCACGCACGCACGGCCACATGTACACTACAGGCAGCACGCACGCACGGCCACGCGCACACACTCGGTTAGAAGAAACCAGAGACCCTAGCCTGTGTGCTCCAGCCTCGTCCCTCTGTAGTTATTACATCTGATCAGCCTGCTGCGGCCACATGGAAGCCACGTTAGCAAGATGACTCTCTTGATTTCTTCCTGTTTTCACCGCAGGAATGTTTCCCTTGTCGTGGCTGGCTGTCTCGGTGGCCGATTGACTGACTATATGGCTGACTTGACTGACTGGCCGACCAACCGACCGACCGACCGGTTAACTTAAGTGCAAACCACGCTGCCATTGCAGCATCATTGATGTGGCCCCTAGCAGCAACAGGAAGTGTAGTGCAGACTCGCACTGCAGCAGAGGGAACACATGCCAGTAGAGTGTGTGTGTGTGTGTGTGTGTGTGTGTGTGTCCAGTGGCCCTCAAGGACCAGCCACTGGTGGTCCTTGAGGGGGTTCCATGTGGTCCCCAGCCCAAAATGGGCCCTTGAGAGGGTAAAATTAAACCAACGTTCCATTTGGTGTTATTTTACGCTCTCAAGAGTTAAATTATTGTTAAACATCTGCATTACTTTATTTACAAGTCTACACAATGAATGTATAGGAGAATTGTTTTTTTTTTTATCAACATTTGCCTGTTATCTCTCCTAATGGTACCGACATCAATACAGAATGGAATGGTGGTCAAAATCATATCGAATATTCTAAGTCTTGAGTCTGAGAGGCTAAATGTTATCAAATGGTGGTCCGTGGCTCGAATGCAGAATTAATAGTGGTCCTTGATAAGAATTGGGTTGAAAACCACTGCTAGGGGAGCAGAAGGAGTTGCCCACGGGTACCCGGGCGGTTGTACACACACTTTGTTTTCGTCAATGACGTGAGGCCCGGCTGGAAATAGAACGGTGAGGGGTCGGCATGCCGACGGGCGCCGCCGCGTGTCTAGTCGGCGTTGTGCAATGACAACTATGTGACAGCTGTTTTGATGTGCGCCGTTTGCCGGCAGTGTGCCTTGCACTTTAAAGTGGACTTTCATTACTCTCAGCTTCTGAATAATGGTGTCCTTGAAGTGCAGTGATTGACCGGCTTGAGCCCAATAAATATGGTCGGTGATATTTATTGATTCAATGATTGATTGAATGTGTAGTCAGCACGGTGGTACTTTTACGCTAAAAGCAAAACACAAAAATGTCCTGGGAACTTGTTTCGATTCTGCTCCTATGTAATTCAATTGATCTACAGAGCGTCAAATATTACACATTAATACATGTCATTAACAAATATTACACATTACATGTCATGAACAAATATTACACATTAATGCATGTCATTAACAAATATTACACATTACATGTGATTAACAAATATTACACATTACATGGCATTAACACATATTATACATTAATGCATGTCATTAACAAATATTACACATTACATGTCTAACAAATATTACACATTAATACATGGGAGAAGAAAAACGGAGGTAGTGTAAGACACCTCCTTTCGAAGGGAAATTAAACTAGCTCCCCTTTTTCTTTTTTTGGACAAATTATAACCACACATTGACGTCATCCACAACTTCTAAGAGGTGGTCTCAGAACATATCCCCAGAATTCGTGCACCCCTAGATGTCCTGAAGCATGTCCGTTTTGTCCGACAAAGAAGAACAAAGAAAATACGTCATTGTCACGTAATATTCATGGGCTAAACGGAACCGTGTGATGGAAATCGAGCGTGTGTATGATTGTGTTTGCTGATGGGGTGTCCCTGCAGAGAGCAGGCCAGGCCTGCAGCCATGCCTAGAGACAAGAGACGGAGATGGAGAGAGACTCTTAACCCAAATCTTCCCGAGCGTGTCTTTTAATATCGGTTTCTGTCCCGTCGTCCTGCGTTTCACTCGAATGTTCACCCCGTTTCTCTGCTCCCAAGCCACCCCCACTATCATCAGCGCATTTCTCCTCAGGCTTGACCTTAGTCTCTTGGTGGTATAATGCACAACGCGCACACACACACACCCACGTGTGCACACAGGCAGACACAGACACAGACACACACATGGGTGCAGCAAAAGGAGCAATTGTATGAGCCACAGGAGGAGAATGTAGCAGGGAGAAATGATGCAGGGTTTAAGAGAAGGGTCACCTCTGTCAGGAAGATGTTGTTGCGACAAGGCCCACCTGCCGGTTTCCTCCTAATTAGGGTGTTTCCTACTTCCCCAGCATCCCTCAGGAGATGTTCTGTCTGTCTGTGGAGAGGAGGAGAGGGGAGGGGAGGGGAGGGGAGGGGAGGGGAGGAGGTAGAAACGAGAGTATAGGACGTGGTTAGATGGAGGGACAAATGGAGGAGAGGATAATGTGGAGAAGAGGAATGGAACAAGAGCTGAACGACCTCCCTTTGTCAGTAACTGCAGACTCACTTTGCCATTTGAAAACTCACCTCCTCCTCAGACTCCCATCTATTCTACGCTACAGTACACCGGTTGCTTAACTTGCTTGCTGCCTATTTGCTATGCAGATGTATATTGGTTACTTGTAAACAGTATGCATGTTATTTAGAATCAGATAGATGTAAGAATGTTTTTTTTTGGCTTGTCCACTGTATGTATTGTAAGTGTGATTTAGGCCATGGGTTCCCAAACCTTTCAGCCCGCGGCCCCAAAATAATGCTGCCATTGACTCACGGCCCCAACCTAACCCCGGGGATAATTTTATGCACATAAACGTTTGGTGCACATTTTTCCGTACCATGTAATGAATTAATCCTAGGGCTATAGAGGTTTTGTAACAATCATGGTTAAAATTAATTTGAAATCATTATATTTCACACATTCCTTTGAATTCTATACAGGTGCTTACCCAAAATTATTTTGCGACCCCCACCGCCAGTGTCCTGCGAGCCACTTTGGGAACCCCTGATTTAATAATAATAAAACTTTATTTGTATAGCACCTTTCATGACATGAAATGCAGCTCAAAGTGCTTTACAGAGCAATGGAGAAAAAAAAAGAAAAGCAAGGCATAAACATTAAAAAACAAGAGCAGTAATGCAATACAGTGAGGACATGAATAACAAAAAAGATCAATTAAAAGCAAGGGTGTAGATTAAGTGGGTCTTGAGCTGTGCTTTAAAAATGTCTACAGAGGCTCCCTGTCGAAGGAAGGTCGGTTTGTTCCATGCCGTTGGCCCGTAGAAGCAAAAAGCTGCTTCCCCGTATTTTTTAGTTGCCATTTTTTTTGGCAAAGCGAGCAGGCCAGCAGTGGAACACCTTAGGGTGTTGTTTAGGCTAGATAGTATGTTATTTATGCCTGGTCCAATGTCTATCTGCTATGCTACTCACTTAAACTTTGTAGCACTTACTGGTGTTCTTGGCACTGTGTTTACTTGGCTGCTTAGCCTGTTGTTTGTCGAGTAGAGTTCATGCAGTTTTGCTCCGATCTCTTGCTCTCTGGCTCGGGGCAGCTGCTAAACGTCTAAATTGTAAATTGAGCGAAGAGGAGGAATGTCTGTTTCTTTACACGGCGAAACGAGAGGAGGAACGGCAGGGTTGAGAAAATGTCAGGAGACAAAATACGATGCGAGACGAGGAAAGCACAGGATAAAGAATGGTAGAGGATGGGCAGCGTTGAACATGGCCGGCTCCATCTGGTGAAGGAAGGAAGGAAGGGGAAGAGAGCAGTCGATAGTAAGGCGAGGTGAGATGGGGGGGCAGACCAGAGGAAAATAACAAGATAGGGTGTGTGTGTGTGTGTGTGTGTGTGTGTGTGTGTATTCACTGTTCACAGTGGATCGTAGAGCTATCCACCCAAGCTATACAGCAGCAACCTGTCCGAGCTGAACAAGAAGAGACAGCAGCTTAGTTTGCTGTAGAAGTGTTGAACTCATACACTAACCAATATTTCTGTTTGTGTTTTATCCCCTCCTCTCTCTCTCTCTCTCTCTTTCTCTCTCCATGTTATCCACCGTCTTCGCTAATCAACTCTACTCAGGTAAGAGAAATTTCATTTTTCTTGGTTGTCTGAGTTGTGTGTGTGTGTGTGTGTGTGTGTGTGTGTGTGTGTGTGTGTGTGTGTGTGTTCATATCTGCCTGCCTGTCTGTAGAGACAAAGTGCTGGGGCTGATCAGACGGATACCTTTCTTGTCTGTACCCAGTTTTGCTATTTGCCCTACGTATGACTGCGTGTGTGTGTGTGTTTTGGACGGAGATGGGGTGGGGCGTGAGAACTGGCTGTGTGCAGGGTGGCATAGCGGGCATGCCCAGACTGTTAATGCGGCCCCAGGTCTCCCACGCACATACATTCACTCAATCTCCTTCTCCCTGCCTCACACACCCACACACGCACACACACACACACACACACACACACACACACACACACACACACACACACACACACACACACACACACACAACACACAGGAAGAGTATATATGAGGCAGGACCCTGTCAAACGGCCAGCGTCACGCCTCTCGAAGCATCCTTTCAGACGCCTGAATAAAAGGACACTTTCATCCTTCTCTTTCGGCCGAAGAGATGATCTCCTCGCACGGAAGAGAAGAGAAAAGACTGAGGAGAGGGAGACACTGTCCTCTCCTCTCAACCCCCCCTCTCTCTCTCTCTCTCTCTCTCTCCCTCTCTTGCGCTCTCACTCTCTTTCTCCTAGTTCTCTATAGTTTTAAGTGGTGCCAGTAGAGTTTTACTTGGTCATTTTGGCCTGCGGGGAATAAATAATTCAGACGAGTATTAAAGCCTTCCTTTGTGTTTGCTCTTTGTACAGTTATATATATATATATAATGATTGAAGTTTTCCTGAAAGCATGTCGTGTGTGAACAGGGCCAGGGCGCAGGGATGCTACTGCCAATTCAGTGCATACCGGAGAAAACAATGCAAGTTTGTAATGTGCGTTGCTTGTGTTCATGTACTGTATGCCTTAGCTCAGTGGCTCTCAGAGTGGGGTTCGGGAACCCTCAGGGGTCCTTGAGGGTGTTCTAGGGGGTCACCAGCCCCAGCTGGTAGTTATTAACATTGATTAACAATACAAAGTGGGGTCTCGGAGATAGAAATGCCATTACATGGGGGTCTGTAGCCTAGTGCATGTCAAACTGGGGTTCCTTGAAATGAAAACAGTTGAAAAACAGAAAAACACTGCTAGAGCCGTACAAATCTTCTCTTATGTGGATCCCTGGTATATCTTTTCAAATGAAGGTCCACTGGCTGATAAGTGTCAATTTGGGGGTCCTTGACATGAAAAGGTTTGAGAACTGTTGTGGGAAATATGAAGACTCAAATGTCTTAATAGGCTATAGTATATGGTTCCATGCTAATCTGTCTGGTCGTGTCTGTGAGCAACGACACCTTGGCCTGAAAGCCTGTCTCAATCCAATCAAGTTGTATGTAAAAGGCTATGTCACACCTATTGTTTGTTATGAGACCCTGCTGGGCCTGAATAGGTATCACTAGGTAGTTCCTGTCTCAGGAGGAGGGGCAATAGCCAAGACAGCCATTGTATTGTACCTTTGTGATGGTCATGTTGATCTGTGGACCTACGATTGGGGTATAAGAGAGGACCTAGAGAGAAGCTCAGGAGACTGGTGGGAGGGAGACCACGAGAGAGAGATGGAACTGAGAGAGAATGTTGAGGATCCAGGCTAGGCCTGCGAGACTGAGAGATGTTGTTTGCTTGTTGCTATTCTTCTGAATTAACTTCTAAGATATACATTCACCTGGATGGACTTATATTGATTTCCATAACAGAACCACTGCCTTAGTTGATAAATTACATGTACGTTTTGTATTCGTGTGTGTGTGTGTGTGTGTGTGTGTGTGTCTGCGTCTGCGTCTGCATCTGCTTGCGCATACTGTACGTGTACATGGGAGCGTAGGGCAGTTGCATTTTGTGCTGCATGTCACCACAAGGGGATTACGTGGACTGTTTATCGCAGATTAATGACCTGTGGAGCACATCGAGAAATGAACATGCATATTTATCCACACACACACACACACACACACACGCACACACGCAACAATTATAGTTATTATTAAGCATTACACACATGTGTGCTTTTACACTTGGTTTCCACTCCACGCTAAGTGAAGTGATGCCGTAAAACAGGATGATGTGTCCAGGAGGGCAAGCATTTCTCTTTCTAATGGCTTCAATATTTCAGAGGTGAAGCCACAGCTGTATAGAGATCAAAGGTCCTCTCTCTATCTCTCTAGCTCACTCACTGTACATTCTCTCCATTATTCTGTCGTCCCTCTCTTCCACTTCATCACGTCATCCATCTACTCTCACTCTCTCTCTCTCTCTCTCCCTCCTGCCCTTCGCTTTTTCTTCCATCCCACTCTCTCTGAACGTGTCTTGCTTTCTCTCTGCTGTATGTACGCAACTACGCACTGTATGTCATGTTGTAGTTTTTTTTTTAATAGCAGGCCGCCCAGAGACAGATTTTCTGTGGGACAATAAAGTCTATCTTATCTGATCTGTCCTCGTATACCTCCTCCCTCCCTTCCTAATCCTCTCTCTCTCTCCTTCTCTTCCTTCTCTCCTCCCGTGTGGCCTCGCGGTGGTTATTTATGTCCAACCGCAGGAGGAGCCTGTGTTATTTGCTCTCTCCGAGGAGGCTGTTTGTCTGCAAACAGCCTCGATACGCAGCCTTGATGCCATTCTAGAGCTCCCCTGCTGTCACAGTTAGTGGTACAGTCCTGTGTTGTGGGTTTATGCGGCCGGAACAGCCCATTCTGGTCCAACTGGGAGGAGAGGATGCTGCTGGGTTGGAGATGACGGGGCGTGGTGCAGCCTGAGATGGGTCATTCATTGCGCAAAATACATTTCTCCATCATGAACGTGCTTGTGGAATCGTCTTCATCTCTTTATTTCCCTCGTTCTGCCCTTCCTTACTTCTTAAAGGAAAATGTTGCTGATTTTCAACCTAAATCTATATATTCTTTTTAAAGCAGTTGGGGAAAAAAATATTTTATACATGTAGTTACCTGCAAAATGTTGTGAAAATATATACAGCATACAGAATGCTTGCCCAATGATGTGAAACAACACATTTGATTGCTGAGAAATAAACTGAACTTATTTATTACCACACTATATTTATCGCTGTCCTTAATACCGTAACAATGGCATTTATAGGTTGAAAGTGGGTAACGTTTCACTGTAACTCTATTTTTCTCACTTCCCCCTGCTTCTTTCTTCTCATGAATAAACAGCCACTCTGTCACTTGTTTTTGTTTTTCTCCTCGTTTCACTTCTCTGACTCCATCTCTCCATTCCATCTTCCTTTCTCCCTCCCTCTTCCCTCCTGTTTCACCTCTCTCTCTCTCTCTCCCCATCCATCCATCCCTCCCTCTTCAGTAAACTGTGACTTCATTGCCCTCAGTGTTGCGGCAGGCTGTTTGGCAGATCTGAGGGCCCTGTCACACAGGGCTGATGGCTGAATGCAACGCGTCGAGCACACAGGCTGCATTGTGCCTTTGATTAGGCCCTACATCTTAGTCACTCGAGGGCCCATGTTTGGGTGTGTGTTTACTGTGTGTGTGTGTGGGTGTGGGTGTGGGTAGTAGGGGGACATGCACATCCTTGCTAACACGCAACATATATACACAGAACGCTCAACACAGAAAATGCATGCAGTAACAAGACATACAGACTCGCACACTCCAGCTTTCTTTTAGCGTCTCAGGAGCCGTGCGCAGAGCCGTGCACGTTCACCATAGCAACAGTGTGATTATGTGTTGAGGGATGTTTATTATAGCTCTCTGTGATTATCTGTTGAACGATAAAGAGTCAGCAGGAGGTCAGCTCCTGATCAATGCTCCAGGCGTACACAAAATATGACACTGTTTTTTGGCCCGTCTCTCAGGGAGAGAGAGACTGAGAATGACACGCAGCAAAGGTCGTCAGGATCGGGACTCGAGCCTGTGACACGCTGGCAGGCACTGAGCATTCAGGACTCCCAAGAATAGACCAAGTCGAAGAATGTAGATCTCTTTTTGTATTTATTTACCTCCAAAACTAATAAACAGCCCATATATAGGACTGTCACAGTCAAGGTCTGAGGCAAAACATAATACTTCAAAATAATACTGGTCAAAACACACTTTCAAAAACCGAATGTAAGAAATAAATACTAACTACTAAACAAAGACAAAAACAACAAACCAAGAACTAGAGACCGACCGATATGGAATGTTGTGACCGATCCGATAACTGATACGATAGAAGGTAACAATCACAGATAACCGATATGCAACCGATATAGTGATTTTTTAAAACTGGAATAAAAACACGTACGTACGCCTTTTCTGTGAGGATTGTGCAAAGATTTTGCACCGATATGATTATGCAAAGGTACAAAGTACAGACAGCCCTGCTTTCTTAAACCAATGACTGTTCAAGGCTTATAATATTTTTTAACTTCTCACTCAAAGAGTAAATAAATACTGTAGCAGCTAAATAAGAGGGGCCTATAGCATATACAACACAGTTTACACACTAGTAGCCTATAGTATGCATTAGGCCACAGACCCCCATTTGATACCATTCTCTGGGAGTAGGCCTACACTATCATCAGTGTTAATTTAACTCTGAAAATCGGGGTCTATTTGGTTCCATTTGTATGCTCTTGGAGTATAATTATATATAATATATTGCCAAGTCTGATCATTATAATCATTATATGGACTTGTTTATCTGTAAAGTTGCTTTAAAATATTGGTAGTCCTTCCACTGCTCTAAAACAACATTGGCCAACAAAGTTTGACAGTCGGCCCTATAGTTGCTTATTTTAGACTAATTTTCTGACTTTTTCCTGAATATCTGACTTTGATCTGGACTATTAACATTTTTATAGACCTGGTTGCTTGTTTCTCTCACTCTCAGAAATGTGGCAACCCTGATCAACAGTTTGTTTTGGTTAGCATTTGGATAGCTAGTTAGCTTAGCACAGCAGCTAGCAGACAGAGGCTGCAGCTGCTACCGTCATGAATAACAGTATTTAGTGCAATTTTCTATCCCAGAACTTATCATGGATATGCGTGGCTGCTCCTCGTCCTTTTCTAGTAAGTACAACAAACGAAGTACTTTTAACGTGTTGTGGCTGTTTTCTGTCAGCACGGAGTAAAGCGCAGTGCTCTCTCTCTCTCTCTTCGTTTGTAATGTTCAGTTTTACATTGTGGAGTCTTCTAGTGTCCATAGGGCACGGGTTGCCCCGTGACAGTCGGCTTCTTAGCTTGAATATCAGTTGTTGTCGGCAAGCAACTTGTCGGCGTGTGAAGGAGTATAAACTAAGTTTATAGGGCGCGTTCGGAAATACCACACACTCCTATTAGTTTGCATTGCACAGTGGGCTCAGTGCGCTATTTCCGAACGCGCCCTACGTCTCAGCCTCTCTCTCTCACACACACACACACACACACACACCACACACATTTTGTCTATGGCAAGCCGTTTTAACATTTAATTGCTAGACTCGATATGTATTCCAGATATCTGTAATTCAGTTCTTCCTATCCAAAATTACCATTTGAGATATCCATATTGTCATTCCTCCTAGGAGAAATGACCACTTTTTCCATTCATGTGTATTGGGCTTTTAGTTTTGGATATCCGTAACTGCATTTTGGATATCTAAAATCAACATTCTGGATATCTATAATTAAATTCTTACTAGGACAAACCATCCATACCATTTCAGATATCTACAATGCAATTATTACTAGGATAAACTACCATTTCAGATATCTACAATGCAATTATTACTAGGAGAAACTACCATTACAGATATCTAAAATTCCAAAAACATTACAGACATCCATAATTATATTATGGATATCTGCAATTCACATTATGACTAGTACAAATGTAGTTTTTGGATATCTGTAATTAGTATTATGACTAGGAACAATGCAATTACTCCTAGGAAGAACTTAATTTCTCCTAGGAATGACTTAATTTCTCCTAGGAAGAACTTAATTTCTCCTAGGAATGACTTAATTTCTCCTAGGAAGAACTTAATTTCTCCTAGGAATAACTTAATTTCGCCTAGGAAGAACTTAATTTCTCCTAGGAAGAACTTAGTTTCTCCTAGGAAGAATGACAGTTGTTGATAGGAGTTATGTTAATTTTGACTAGGAAGAACTGAATTGTAATTCATCCTGAATTACAATTTCTACTAGCAAGAATGCAGTTCTGACTAGGAGAAACATGGTTTTGGATATCTAAAACATATATTACAGATGGGAGGGTGGTTTGATTAAATGTTAAAACGGCTTGCCATACTATGTCTCTCTCTGTGTCTCACTCTTTTGGTCTCGGTAAAATCTTTGGCTGCTCTTCCCCTGCCTGCCAGCCAAAAAGTCTCTGCTAAATGGCTCTCCCAGCCATGCTTGCTGTAATGGTTTGATTACTTTAAGAAAAGGGGCAAGGCTTTCCATTGTCTGTGCTCTTTAATCATATTAAGTGGTAGGCGGGAATCAACTGCTTTATTTTTTTAATGTGTGGCGTATACGAGTATATACTTGATATAGATCCGCTTCCTTTTCACGCACGCACACGCACGTCATACACATACAAATGTACACATAAGCTTGTACAAAGAAATCTTTTCAAACGCAGTACTATAATAGAAAAAGACACACACAAGCATGCACTGCACACACTCACTCCTCCCACTAGGAAGTGTGCACATATGGTACATGCTCATTCATTGTCATTGGCCTTGCTTCTCATTTCAACACACACATGCACACGCACACGCGCACACACACACACACACACACACACACACACACACACACACACACACACACACACACACACACACACACACACTGTGACGCACGCACACACACACAAGCCCCCTCTCCCCACCTGATTGCTTTCCCATTTTTCTGCTGCAAAGATTTATGGTTAGGGGAATGTTGGAGACAGGCTATTACCATGAGCTGTTTGAACTCATCAGTCAGACAAAGTGGCCGGGGTGGTAGTGGGCGACGGACGGGCGCAGCCTCGGCCGGGACTGGACGTCACGCGCTCCCCCGGCCGCCATACGCACACGCACACACACGTACACACACACACACACACACACACACACACACACGCTCCCCGGGCCACTACACACGGCATCGCTGCCTTTATACCCATGTGGGCCCGGCCTGCCCCAAAGCCTCGCAGGTCTCCCACGCTTCTTTGCTTTCGTTCACATTAGCCACCTAAGCCCTGGGGTTACTTTGAAGCCTGGGTTCTCTGACGATACAGGGCCGCCAGGGTTGGGCTGGTTAGCGAGGATCATCATCTCGCCGATTGCCGTGTAGCTGGGCGCGCTAGCTGTGAAATCGCTATAGCTGTGAAACACCTGCCCACCCCCCGCACTGGCGAGAGAATACACAAAGGAGAGAGAGAAAAAAAACAACTATAATACGAGTTTAGTTTAGTATATTGTTATTTGAATAGTTGAACGTGATGTGTTTGAGAATGGGAAGCATTTTGACTGATAACAATACACGCCTCTTGTCTTTTTGTTATGTAGAACCATGTAAAGCGGAATAATTCACAGCAGCGTTTAGTGCTGCACAATTAATCTGAATTGTTTTTAGCAAGAGTGGTGCAGCACTAGTTGGCTGTCAAATTCATTTTAGTCACTCTTATGTTTTTGCTACAAGAGAGAGACTTTAAGAGAGGTTTAAGTCAAGCACTTTGATGTTGTCTGTTTAAAACCACATTAGTTGGCTCAAGATATTTTCATATAAAAAAGAAAAGTCGTGTGAGATTCACATTTAAGCAAGAATCGTGCAGCACTAGCGGCGTTATCTCTTGTGGATTAGCCTCAAGTTATGCATGGGGGAACCGTGTCCGGTCGGCCGTTCCTGGAAGAGTAGCTGTTAATGCCTGTTAATGCCTGCGTCAAAGAGGAGGAGGAGGAAGTGTTTCTGGTGGTGTGTAGCTCGTGGCGATCGGTAGTAGACAGGAAGGAAGAAAGGAAGATGCGCTCCTCTTTTACGCCTCGGTGCGTCTGAACTCCTCAGTGTGCTACGTCGCTGAGGGAGAGCGCCTGTCAGGTCCTGTCTGTCCCACTGTACCACACACACACACACACACACACACACACACACACACGCACAGTCGCACACACACAGGCCCTGTAAACTTGATTGGACCTGACTTATGCTTTGGTTTGAGGTGTGCGTTGGGAGACAGCCGTCACTAGTGGTGGTTACCTTGCATTCAGAAAGGCTGGAGGGGATTTCATCAGTAGCTATAATGCTGGCAAAGAGAAGCATCAGCGCAGACGGATCCTCAAGTGTCTTATATTTTTCCAATGGTCACGGTATAGGGCAGCCAGGGCTCTGACTGAGGACAGTGACGGTATAGGGCAGCCAGGGCTCTGACTGAGGACAGTGACGTCCGTCCACCAGTTTAGGACAATAACGATAGCTTAAAATCAAAGCATTGAAAATGACATTCATTGTCCTGTGTATTTCCCATGATGTGGCCTGTACTTCATCAAAGGCTGGTATTGTTTATCTAGGAGGAGGTACTGTGTGCGTGCGTGCGTGCGTGCATGCTTTTCCACTGCTGGCCCAATCCACTGCTGACCCAATCCAGAAGGTTTTGGACGGTGCTGGCTGGCGGTCAGATGTTTTCTGTGTCGGATCTCACCGGGCCACGGCATCCATTTCACCGCCGCCCGCCCCTCACCACCTGAGGCTGATTTATTTTCTCTCGCTTATCTGCCGGCACCAGGAACGGGACCTCAAGGGCCCAACAAGGAAGCAGGGACGAGGAATTCTTTTCCCTTTTCTCTCTCACAAGTCGCATTCCTCATACAGCGTTCAACAAGCACAACATTAATCCATTAAGACCTGGAATGCATCTTTGTCGCATTATAGCTTTTAACCATTATTAAATTATTATAAATTATTATTATAAATATTATTATATTATTATTATTATAAATGGCAGAAATACGAGCTTGTAGATCTGCTATTTTTGGAGAGAAAAAACGTGTGTAGAAGAATATTATATTCTTTAACAACATTTATAACTCAAGTATTTGCTTCTGGGGGGTCCCTGGAACAAAATATTTTCAGATCGGGGGATCCACGGCCAAATATAGATAATTCTGGGGGTCCTTGACATGAAAATCAGCACGTTTTTCAGAAAGCCGTCATGATTTAGAAGACATTTTGTAGAATCTGGTCTCAATGGATTAAGCTGCTGGAGCAGCCATGTACTGTAGGTTCTTCAGTGCATATCAGAGTGTTCCAGGGAGCCTGTTCCTCTCTCTCTCCCTCTCCCCCTGTATTTCTCTCGTTTCCATCTCCCATTCGTCCTCTCCTTTCTTCCTCTCCTCTCTCCACTACTCGGCGGCGCTACACAGTGTGACGGGGAGAGAGGCTGTTGATAGGGGTGTGTGCGTTGCTGATAAGTAAACACTCTCTAGGGGCTTATGAGGGGAAACGCTGGTAAATATTCCCCTCTGTCGTGTTGTCAAGCTAACTCGGCAATAACCGTCGGTCTATGACGCTAGATAACCAGAGCAAATCCTGGAGAGCTATATATGTTGGTCGTTCAATATCCGAGGCTTTGGCAGCTGGATATTAAGGGTCCTTTTTAAAGCAGCCATGCTGCAAACTGAAGGCTGTTTAGCCTGGGCAAACAACCTGCTGTTTGTCACCTCAGACTGAGCGACTGTCTGGTATCACTGGTGTTTTTCCTCTCTCATGTTAAATTGGATGTAAGTGTGCGTTTTTTTTTCACCCCTCATTTTAAATTAGATATAAGTGCGCAGAGTCAGTGATTCCCAAAATAGCTTGACACTCTGCAACAGCATTTGCTACATTGCTATAAAAACGAGCCTACAGCATGAATGTATGAGTCTAGGCTGGGGTTACTTACAGCTGCTATTCATGCTATCTTCCTTTGCATGTGGATACCCTTCATGGTGTTAAACCACGTGTTCTGCTCTATTACCATCATGATAAAATGGTCGCGCAAAGCGATTATGCAAAACAAACAGTGCACTTTCCCTTTTGAGAAGACAGCATTTCTTACCAAAGGCATGATATTAGCTGAATTCTCCCGTTCCCCTTTATCCGTCTTCTATAGCATGAAAAATATGCTCTTGTAGAAAAGGTCTATGACCCTCGACAGTCAGCGTTTCAGAAGTTGAAGGAATAAAATAGAACAATCTTATCCTGTCTGTTTTTTTTCTTCTTTTCAGTGTTTTATTTTTTATGTTTTACATTTTTCAATGTCGTTCGGTTTTAATTTCAACCAAGGCTTGTGGAATAAATATTTAATTGAGCAATTAGCATACTGGTCAGGTGTCAATTACACCAAATAACCCTGATTGAGAAAATGGATGATGATAGGTCTGCAGCATATCAACAACTAGTTAACCCTCTCCTTCATATCATTGATAATCAGCTCACAGATCCAGTCTCTCTCTCTCTCTGTGTGTGTGTAATCAATGTGTGGCTGCAGCCTTTTATGTAATCACGTCACGGATGCTGGTGTTAGCCCTATCGCCCCTTGCGGAGGAGGAGGCCGGGGGAACCTATTGAGATATGTGGCACAAATGTCTATAGGATCCGTTGGACAAACGTCCAATTGGTCCCCATAGGACCCCCTATCGAGCTTGTGTTTGGGTGGCTGTTATTGTTAGCATCGGGCAAATGTTTGTGTGTGATTACGTGTGAGCTAGTGTTGTAGCCTCCATGCCACTCCTCCCTCCTTCATTTTGCGTTCTCTCTCACGCACTCTTGCTCTCTCTCTCTCTGTCTGTGTCTCTCTGTCTCTCTCTCTCCCTCCCCCATGGGGTCCTTGACCGTCATTCCCCTCGTCTAGCGAACACCCAGGCCCTCGTTAGTCTGCCGTCGTCAGCAGTGTAGTATACCGTGTTGCGTTAACAGTGCCGCGTGGATGAAAAGAGCGGATGTTCAACCGAACAAAACGACGATGCATCGTATATTGGCAGAGTATAAATGATGGTTTAGCTGTTAAGCGGGGGGGGGGGGGTGCTCGGGTCAGGGAATCCCCCGCAGACTGGGGGCCTTTATCTGGATCCGTGCCAGGCTATTGGTAGGAGAATGGGCCCTCTGTGGACCTACTGTCAAGCACAGTGAGGGGCCGCAGAGATGGATATCTGTGAGAGGCCTGCCCGGGGGCTTCAACAAGTAGTACTGGCCCCTCTCTCTCCCTCTCTCTCTCTCTCTCGCTGCTATCATGCTTTGCATGTGCTCACCTCTCAGACTTTTGCCTCTTTTCAGTTTCCTGCTCTGTCTCTATCTCATGTATACAGTATGACTTTCACATTCACTCAGATTTTGTTCTCTCCTTTGCTCTCCTCACACTCTCTCTCTCTCCCTCTCTCTCTCTCTCTCTCTCTCTCTGTCTGTCTTAGTTTTTGAGCAATGCTAGCCCCTCCTATGCCCAGCTTTGTGCGTTTTGTATGAATCACAGCAATGATTTGATTGGCTGATCACGGAATTGAGATGATGTGATTATTGGCTGAGCAAAGTACGTATTGAGGATAATAAGTGAGGACCCCCCCCCCCCACCACCACCACCACCAGCTCAGTATGGACTGAGTGATGAGCCAATTAGGACCAGACGCTGAGGTGATCTGATTGCCAGAGCTCACCGTGACTCACCTAATTCCTCCGTAATGAGTGTGGCCATGGAGGGTAGTTCTGGGTAATTTATACTTTGTTGCACGACCCCCGTCACTTGACAAAAAACAACATATCTTTCAACTGGAAAATGAGTCGCCGCGACTCACTTAAGCAGCACTCAGTCCAAGACCGCCGTTTAAAAAAGAAACGATGAGCTCAGTTTGTGTGTAGCGTTTTTAGGAGAAAAGTGGGGCACGCGTCTCCTCTGTCAAGCCCGTACAGAGTCAGTGTTCGCTCTATAAAGTCACTGTTATTGTCATAACACGGTGAATCATGAAACGGACTGTGCCCGCCGCGGTATGCTGAAAGTATGTCTGGAAAAACTGACTAGGAGCATTGTTTAATGTCCAAACCACAGGTTTTTTAGGGAATAATTGCAGATGCAGGGATTCTGATGTGTACAGACACACACACACACACACACACACAGTTTTGTTAACACTAACACGAGTTGAACCCTGTACAACATTGCCTGCAGGCATCCCCATACTCCATTATAATAAAGCTGTTAATACATTTTGGTTTGCAATGCAAAGCATGCATAAATCTTTCACACCACTTAATGAAAATGCAGTATATTTTAGCTGCTAATTAGATGGCAGTGAATTGGTTTAACACGGGGTCACACATGTCGCGTGTTGTTTTCACATGAAGGACGGATAGAGTGGCTGGTTTACGTTCTCCGGAAGAGTCTCTATACTTAACAAGGGCAAAATGCTAGTGACAGTGGCTGAATTTGATTTAATCATCAACTTACAATTAAAATTAAGTTCAATTACCATGTAATTATAATAATAATTAAGCCTGAATTTTCATTTAGTTTCACACTTCATTATTCAGACTGAAAGCCCCGTCGCACGGCAGCAGTTTCTGGGATGGGCATTGGTTCACACCAACCAATCAAAATAGTAGCACAGCAGATGACGTGACGTCGTTGATGTGGCTAACCCGGTTTCTGCTAACCAAACTAACATGGTCAACGAGCGTTTCTAAAACCTTCTGTAAAGAAACTATGTGGTAACTTGCAACCATATTATGGTTGCAAGTTACCACAGTGGGGGCAGCCATGTTTGTTGTTTGACGTCATTGAGTTGAAACTTCGCTGGTATCAGATTTTCTACTGAGGCTGCCATAGAGTCACCAGACCTGAATCGGCCAGAACATATTTTTTTTTAATGGGCACGGCTAGCGATTCAGGGGCTAGAGCCAGGCTAACTATATGTAGCTATTGTACTGTGGTCAGTACGATACTGAGCCAGGTACTGTGGTCAGTACAATACTGAGCCAGGTAAGTTAGTAAACCAAGTCTGTAAAAAAGAAAAAACGTAGCAAAGGCCTATATTTGTTATCTTCACTGCTTGCATGGTGCATGTGGATTTACATTACACCTCTCTGCCTGTGTGTGTGTGTGTGTGTGTGTGTGCGCGTGTGTGTGCTGCATTCCTACAGTATAACACACTGAGGTGACAGATGGTGCTTTCTGACAGGGTTAGCGTTCTAGCTAGCTTCCCCAGACTGATCAATGTGTCAATGCGTCTCGCTTGCCTATGAAGACCTGGAGGAGGTGGAGAAATGCCTTCCTTGACTCACACAGTATTGGAGGTGAATCCGCCGAGGCTCATTTACAGGTTATAAGTTGGATTTTAGTGGATGAGAGACTGACTAGAACATCTTGAGCGTTACTGGGTTCGTCTGGGCTGTCTGTCAGGCTGTCTGTCAGGCTGTCTGTGGCCTACTCTGTGATTCCACAGTAATGCCCTCAAGCCTGAGTTTCAGGAAATCGTTGTGAAATTATTTATTTGAATTCATCTGTAGCTTTGCTTCTAGCCCCGACCCTGTGACACCACTCCACCCACACTGTTCGTATTTAATCTCGTACAGTGTGTTTGTATTTAATCTCTGTGTATCTCTGTAGATATTATCTATCTATCTATCTATCTATCTATCTATCTATCTATCTATCTATCTATCTATCTATCTATCTATCTATCTATCTATCTATCTATCTATCTATCTATCTATCTATCTATCTTGTGGAAAAGACAATCCATTCATTGAATACATATATGTTTCTCTCTCTCTCTTCTCTCTCTCTCTCTTCTCTCAAGCGCCACTGTGAAACTATCCCCCCCGGGAGTTGGATTTCCAACACAGTCATAACTAAGACTAATGAGATCTGAGCTGCCTTGAGGAAGAGAAATACCCAAACAAAAGCCAAGGCTATTAGCTAAATGGCTAATGCTAGCACGGAGATCCAAATGTAAACACGCTTTTAACATCAGCCAAGCTTCCATTACCATCAGCACCAAGACACATTAGACGAGTCTTAGACCAACATTAGCACATAGGGCAAAAATGCAATACTTGGCTATAGTAATGCCAGTCACTGAGAGTGAGATCTTAACGCCCGCAAAGGATGTTATTGCTGCCACAAAAATATGTATTAGGTTCCAAGGGGAACACAATGCATCACCACTAGATTAACATTCCGCCGACATCGGAGCCCTTACAAGAGACTAGTACTTATTATATTGTGCCATAACGCTGCATTAACTGTGTTTATCATGGCAATGCATTGTCAGCTGCTGCTCGGTGCGAGGCTGAGAGGAGCATTCTCTCCCCAGGCATCTAAATATAAATCTGTGTGACCTTTTTATTTCCCCAGATGTTCCACTGCAAAGTGGATTGCATCAGCCTTCAAACGGAGCACCACAGCTTTATCTTCCCCTCTCTTTCCATCTATTAAATTGCTCTTTTTTTTTTCTCTCTCCCCCTCATTTTTGAAACTGAGTGTAGGTGGTTTGGTTTGACTCCGTTGGCTTCTGGTGAAGGCTGGACTGTGAATTATGTTCTGTTTACTGAACCCCATTCATTTTCAAAGATCGTTGTTTTCCTGTCTCATTCAACTATCCCTCTTCTCAGTGTTTAGCTTCCTGGTTTTTAGCTTTACATCTGGTATGCTAAAGATTTAGCGTGCTTTGTTAGTCTACGTTTCTGTGTGTATATTAGGTGTGTCTCGATAATGGCATACTCTCGCCGTCTCTAAAACATAAAAATGGCATCATGGAACCGAACACATGTGGTTTAGTTTGCTGTGTTGATTCATAGCAAAGGCAGGTTTTTTGTTTTCCCCTAAATGTCAAGTCGGATTATTTTAGAGATATTCGAATACTTTCTGGAGTGGAGGCAGATTTTTTTCCTTTTTTTTTGGCTCATGCTTGGCCTGAAAGAACACAGCTTGCTGTACTGTTGTTGCAAGAGATCCTATGCTTGGGAATTGTTACCAACAGCACGGTATGATGTATATGAGTTGGATATCCAGACACACCCCTGCCCGGTGTTGTCTTCCCTGACTGTCTGTACGCATTTCATGCCTCTCTCTCAACCGTTCCTACTTCCAAGGTCAAAAACATGAAAGACCACCGTGTGGGTTGTTTATACTGACCCCGTTGACCTCCCACTGTGTGAAATGTGTTGCCCCGACTTGCATAGCAGAAGCTTGACAGACACCGTGACGGTGTGGAGGCATGGAGCGGTGAAGGCCTTGAGGCAGGTGAGGGAGAGTACTTGTCCGCCAGGCTGAGCATCACGATGCACACTTTTGAAGTGTGTTAGTCTGTGTTTGTGGAGTGCTGGTGTTTTTAATGTGTGGGTCTGTCTACGTGTGTGTGCCTGCACGGAGGGCAGTTGAGGGCCAGGATGGAAGGGTATACGTGGCAGGGGTAACGCAGTTGAAGGCTATGTTAAGAAGACATAGACTTCATCTGTATAACTTGTCGGCTATTAATGAATCGTATAACGAGGTTTTTCTCTCACTATTTTCACGACTGCAAGTCTGCAACTACGTGACCTAAAACCCAAACAACACCAATGGTTCAAGACGTGACGTAACCGTTTTAGTGTTCGTCGCAACGGTCTGATATGTCTTTGTGCACATCAGCTGGCCGGTCCTCCCATTCGCCAACGTTAATATAGGATGGATTATAATATAATGGGACAAATTATTCTTCTAAATTACCCCGCTCTTTATTTTCACAAGCGACCCCTTGATTCTCTCTCTGTGTGTTATGCAGGTCCAGGCCATGTGTAATTATAAACTGATAAACATTTTCTCTACACATAAGGGCCTACACCCTACAGTACTACAGTACCTGCATATTACACATATATTAGCACACAGGCATGTACGCACGCACGCGGTGTTAAGAGATGGCTGTCCAGGGGCCTTGTCTTTGAGCTCCTAGTGGGAGGTGCCGTTAGAATTCTGCAAGCGCTAATTAAATGCGTTTAACCCAAGGTCGTTTGGAGATGGGAATTAAAGAAACGGAGAAAGACAGAGAGCAATCTATACCCATAACATCAGAGAGAGACAGAGGCAGAATGGAGGAGAGATTCAGCAAGTATATGAGAGATTCAAAGCCTAGCCTGACTGAGAGAGAGTGTGATTGAGCGTGAGGGTGGAAAGACATGGCTTCACCATGCTGTTAATGTTTTATTGGGCCCCTTTGAACCGCCGGAGCTGAAGGCATACATGCACTGTACACATGCGCGCATATACGTGTGTTTTGTAAGAGTCTGTGTAGAACCTTGGGTGATCAGCATAGCTCTCCCAGCATCATGCAAAACCTGCTTTTAAACTGCCTATTTGGGGCATGTCATATGTATCGGCCACATTTTTGAGGGGTGCTAGACCCTCCTATGCACAGCTTTGTATGTTTGTAGCTTGGCTGATGTATGATGATAAGAGCGCCCCTCAATTCACACAAGTGTGATTTAATTGTTATAACAATTAGAAAAAAAACATCGTACGACGAGTATGATGAAGTCAGCCTTGAGTGGTTAAAATGAGGATGGGAGATATATCAGTGATGCGTCAGATATCCTCTGGATCAGAGGGCACGCTTTACTCCACATCATTTAGTGGCTTTAAAACATCCAATCATTGGACACAAAACATTTTGCACACCCCCCAAAAGTGGATTCTATATCCTGTTGATTACACAGTCAAATCCTCGAGCGTTAATTAATTTAATTCAGAGACACACTGTGTGTGTGTGTGTGTGTGGGGGGGATGCAGAAAGGGCTCAGGTGTGTGTGTGTGTGTGTGTGTGTTTCCTCTAAATGTCCAGCTGTCATGTTTCCATGTCATAAATGACAGCATCTTTTTTTTGTCAGCTTATCCAGCTGAACACCTGAGCCCTTTCTGCATCCCACACACACATACATGCGCACGCACAACACCTGCTTCATTCCCTCCAGATGTCAGTATTTTATTTTTGGGGGGGGGGGGGGGGGGGGTTTGGGCATCAAACAAACCTTATTTCTGTTGATATTATGGGAGAGAGAGAGTCAAAGACAGCGGGGGGTGTTAATAAGGGTCACACACAGAATAGGGCAGAGAGAGAAATAAACGGAATAGACCAAAAGCGAAAGACGTATTGAAGAATGAGAAAGGGAAAACTAAAGCAAGGCGACGGCTTGCCCAGCAAAGTACCATGGGATACTAAAATGGCATCGGCAGACAGACTTGTTTGAAAACACAGAGCGACAGAAGGAGCGTAAGAAGCGATGGGGAGACAGGGAGAAAAAAAACAAGTGGCAATGGGCCTGGGGGTTCTGGGGTTTGCTGTGATAACAGATTGTATCAGTTGGAGCAGCTTGGCCCATTCCTTAAGCTCCAGTTGTGCAGCACCATTCCAGGCACAAGCTAACTGCCATCATGCCATAGCTAGCAGCTTTAATACCATCAGCGGCGCTATTGTTATTTTGATTAGCACATCGTTATTATTTAGAGCATCAGTAATTAGACTAGCAGTCGGAGGTAAAGCTTTTATAGTGGTGTTAATTTGTTCCATTTTAAATCTTTTAAAATATGTGTGTATGGGATCGTCACTAGTCACCACAATTTAGGCATTTAGCAGACGCTCTGTCTTTATCCAGAGCGATTTACAGTAAGCAAGAACAAAACATGGTGATGCATCAAATACTGTACGTAAACAATAGTCATCAAGAATCATACGTAAGCTAAGAACCTAACAGTGGAATATCTATATAATGAAACTATGCGTATACACTAGAGTGCTACACTATAAAATGCTATCTAAGTTACATAAGTTGAGCCTTAGCATATGCCTGTAAGGTCGTCGAGGCTAGGGCTATCCTGTCTGTGTGTCTACTGAGTGTATATGCAATTCTTCTTATTTCTAGGTGCTTGAAAAGCGCTGCGACTACATTTGCTAGTACCTCTACTAATGACCGCAAAGACGACTGTACTGATGACCGTAGTGGACACTTTTTCATGATTGGCTGCCTCTAAGAAAATAGGAGACTTACCCTTAACCCTTTATGTCTGAACGGCATAAAAACCCATACTCTGAATGCACCTTGCATTTATGAGTCATTCTGGTTCTTTTACAGAACCTTTTAGTTGACTTCCCATTCCCCATGTCCCTTTGTACTGGAGTGCCTTAATTGTCACTGCTGACCCCTACTGGTTGGTCCTAGGAAGGGTTTACTTTAGGTGAGCATGTGTCTCCTCCGGCTTTCCACCCGTCAGTAGTTTCACTGGGAGAATCCACCCGTCAGTAGTTTCACTGGGAGAATCCACCCGTCAGTAGTTTCACTGGGAGAATCGCATGTTTCCAAACTTTGCTTGCTTGCTATTTCTGATACATTGGTTTTCCAGTTTATGGAATTTCTTTGAATTATTCATGAAATTTTTACTGAAAAAAAAAATCATTTAATTTAGTTTTTTAATTCACGAAAATGTTAGCTTTTAGAAATGATTAAACCAAAACTAAAAAATATGGGAAACAGAGAATAAAGGGAACCATAAAAATGTGTCTGCGACTCTGCGACCCACAAATGTGTCCCGACCCACCGCTTGGGAACCAGTGACCTATAACGCATGCCAAAAGTACTCTGTATGCATTCTCCCTAGTTCAGCTCCCCACTGAGCAGACCGCCCTGACCGGCCTTTAACCCATTCTGACCTGAGATCAGATTCATACGAGGTTTCCACTGGACACACACTGGTCTGATTAACCAATTCTGACCTGAGATCAGATTCTAAAAAATGTCAGTCGTTCTTCGATTTTTCAAAAATAGCAGACCTACAAGCTCGTAGCGCGCCACTCGGTGGCGCGCTATGAGCTTGTAGATCTGCTATTTTTCAATAGGTAAAGCATAACATAGTGCTAACACCAAAATGGGTGCCCGCCCAGAATGGGTTAGGAACCGCTAGCGCGGCGACAGAGCTCGCCCTTCCCGCTTCACGGCTTCCCAGTCTCAAACACGGCTGCACACGCAGCTCGCTGTGTGGACTGTTGGACGCCTGGGCCAAGCCGGAGGAGGCATTGTCGAGGATTCAAACCCCTTAGTCTCTGCGGTGGACGTGGTGGTGCGCAGGAACTTTACCCCTGCACCACCACTCAAGCGCCCCCTGTACATGAAATGTTTCACCTGAACGATTACATAAAGTAAACTGGATACTGTGTGTGTGTGTGTGTGTGTGTGTGTGTGTGTGTGTGTGTGTGTGCGCGCCTCTGTTTCCATGTGAGTGCGCCGTGTGAGCGTGTGTGCGTGTGTGTGTGTGCATGTTTGTGTGTGTGTGTTCATTTTTTCCATATTGCCTGAGTCTCATTTGTCACGGACGGATGGAGTGGCAGTACCGTGGGGGATTGCTATGACTTTCAGAGGTGTGATCTCGTGCATTGTCAAAGCAGGTGACTTTTAACGGTCCAAAGTTATTCTGGTGTGTCATTGGAGACAATGACATGCTTAGGGTTGGAGACAATGGACTCCTTTTAGTGAGTGACAGTTGAAAGGAACATATTGCTGTTCTCCATTTTTGGAATGAGGGAAAACACGACTGTAGTAATTTGCAATCAAAAAAGGGTCACTCATGCCACCGACTGTTTTTCACTGTACCAAGTGTTCTAAGTGTTAATTGAACTCAGAGAGTGAACAAATGGAACCAATGGACCTTCATTAATTCGTCCATCTGGTTACATTTATACACTTTTGGAGTTACAAGTGAATAAATTAACAGAAGATGTGTGTGTGTGTGTGTGTGTGTGTGTGTGTGTGTGTGTGTGTGTGTGTGTGTGTGTGTGTGTGTGTGTGTGTGTGTGTGTGTGTGTGTGTGTGTGTGTGTGTGTGTGTGTGTGTGTGTGTGTGTGAGAAAGACGTTTTGGTCCTTGACTGTTGAATACTTTTTCCAGCTTTGCAAGCTGAGATGAGTTTACTGTAATTGGCAGGCAGCCAGGCACTGCTAATATTTTCTCCCTCTCATTCTTTTGTTTAAATTTGTCTCTCCCTTACTCTCTCTCTCTCTCTCTCACAACTTCAAACCTTACATTTCAGCGTCTTTTTTTCCTTTGTAATGAAGGAGCTGGAATTCTTGGTAACTGAAGTCACGGCTCTCGGGGCAACAATATCTCTCTGTTTCAGGTACAAGAGAAAGAGGCTGACTATCTGCTTCAGTGCACTGCAGAAATGCCTGCGAACAGAGAGCGAGGGAAAGAGGGAGAGAGAGCGAGAGAGAGAGAGAGAGAGACAAGCTGGAAGGAAGAGGGAGAAAACAAAAAAAGGAGGTTCAGAAAGTTCATAAATTGGACAGAGAGAGAGAGAGAGAGAGAGAGAGAGAGAGAGAGAGAGAGAGAGAGAGAGTGTGGAATAACAGAGACTCTCTGTACACCTTGCATTGCAATTTGGTCCAGACTGTATCCAGATAGGTTTAATCCGCATTCCCATTTAGACTGATCGGGTGGCATTAGCGACGTGTCCCCATCTATCCTTCGCTCCGCATTAGATGTCGGCTTGCTTGCTCTTTCCCTCGCCATGCAGGCCAGCGTATACGTGAATACCAGGTGTAAATGGAGATGGAGAGAGCAGGCTTCTCAGATCTTCAAGGTTGTTGGATCGAATTCTGGCATTGATTTCCGCTGCGAGTTATTTTTCACCACATTTCTTTTTAAATGTATTTATTCCAGGGTGTTTCTTTCTTGGCACTGGAGCTGGTTTGTGTAAAACATGTTAGACTCATTCAGGTAAAAAAACTATTCCGAGGAATCTGACAATAAAAGTGTAATCTAACCTTAGTGCGTTTCTCTCTCTCGTTGCACTAAGAATGTGGAAGAAAGAGTGTGTGAAAGGCAGAATGACAGACATACACTGGCATAATGTGTGAGAGAGAAGGGAATCTGTAGTACTTGGGATTGTGTCTTTAGACTTTAGATTTTAGATTTTTGAGCCAGTACCACTCAAGAGGAACCATCTCATCATGTTCGCTCTTGCTTTAAGATTCTACTTTTCACACGGTGTGCCAGTAGGTGAGCCGACCTCCGTGCCCCTGCCTGATTAAAATTCTGGCTGGAGTTCTTATCAAATCAGAAACTCCTGCATGCTGTAGTTTCAGGTTTTGCACCACACAAATATTATGTTGTATTTATATATCTGAACGGTGGTTATTTTATGAGATGATGGTGAGGGCGCTGCATTTCGGATTGAGGTGCACTTGTTGACAGCTGAAAGTGTGTTGCGTGGATATTATTTGCACTTAGTCCAGAATTGCCAGACTTATATTTAGCGGTTCTTGGCGTCTCCATCGCCTGGCAACGCTTTGCTTTCCGCGTTGTGGAAGTCATTGAATGTTTTCACTCTGTCCACTGTATCTTTAGCATTTTAGCTCAAGATTGAGGTGATCACAGATCTCCTATTTTCACTGGTTTGGGTCCCGGGCAAACGTTTAATCTCTCTTTTTGGGTCACGGGCTAAAACGTTGGGCCCTAGACAGTCTGACTGGCCACCCTGACGCGCGTGACGCAGGGAGAGCTGCAGCTTCACTGCACATGCAGACATGCAGATACTGCTGTTGTCCAAACACCCACAGGCCCCTCTGTCTCATAGCAGGTGTTAGGTGAGATGGCTCGACTTGTGTCTCAAAGAAGACGTCTTATCTGCCTTGTACGATCTTAACAGGACTATGTCACACACACACACACACACACACACACACACACACACACATGCGCACACACACAGCACACGAAAGTCATGTCACTGTTGGGCGCTTGCTCAATCAGTCACAGCAAATCTACCCTCTGCGCCAGTGGAGCATGTTGCTAGGATACTATTTAGCACGTGTATTGACTCAGACACTCCACACACACACACACACACGCAAATGGAAACACACTGCTGTGTACAGGCAGAATGTAGACAATACAGACACACCGGCACATACTCGCATGCATCATGCCATTGTGGAAACGCAAACTATCTATTTCAGTCGCTCTCTCTGACACACACACACACACACACACACACACACACACACACACACACACACACACACACACACACACACACACACACACACACACACACAGAGAGAGAGTACAGTACTTCTCATTCTGCATCGGATACTTGTATAGTGTTAATGGATTTACCTTGTTACCAGAAGTCAAGGCACATGCTTGGCACTCAACCCACCATTCATCTGGAAAAAACATGCTCTCTCTCTCTCTCTCTCTCTCTCTCTCCTTATCCGCTTTCTTTCTTTAATATCTTTTTTTGGTTCCCAGCCGCCCACTCACATGGTTCGGCCACCGAACCGTAATCTCGGCAGACTTTTTAATGATGTTTAACTGGCCATAGTTCCCAGATGGACGTCAGGTACTTTTTAATTGAGGCTGTGGTATGAGGAAGGGAACGTTCTCTCTCAGAAGAGGGGCCGGTCGTTTGAAGTAAGCACCTCGAGTAACTCCAACCACTCAATCGTTATAGGCCTAGCGTCTCAAGCAGTGGTGAAAAAAATGTGTTACTTGAAAGTAAACTACTCCATTACAAGTAAAAGTTTTGGTATCAAAATGTACGTTGAAATAAATAAAAAGTCTTCTGAAAGAATATATATTCAAAGATTTGTGCCACATTTTCACGACTTTTCAAAAATGGCAGACCTACAAGCTCATAGTGGCGCGCTATGAGCTTGTAGATCTGCTATTTGTCAATAGCTAAATAATGCTTACCGGTAGTTAAAACACAAACGGGTTCCCATCCCGTCCAGAATGGGTTAAAATGGCAAAATATAAAAGTACTCACACACAATGTCCCGTTTCAAGCTTTAAGGTATACATATCTTTTGAAAATATCAGATCTACAGGCTTGTACATCGGCTATTTTCAAATAGCCAAAATATATATAGGACTGAAGTATGTTTAGTAATAATAATACAAATCCGCAAAGTAACATACTGACTGAAGTGTTCACATAAATGTAGTGGAGCAAAAGTACAATATTAGTAGTAAAACTACTGGAAATTGGAAATACTCCAAGTAAAGCAAAGTACAGTACTTGGTTACAGTAAGTAAATGTAAATTGCTTTCCACCACTGCATGGTCTCTCAAGCAGCGAGAATTATAAATTAATGAACAGTCTGGAGACTGGAGTCTCGGCCCGTCCGTGTTCAAGTCTGATTTATACTGTGCCATGACCCAAAAATAGCAGCTGAAATGTCACAACACGCTGTGACGCGATGTGCTTTTTAGCAGACGACTCCGCCATTTGACTGAGTACAAATTAAGCAGTTACAGTATAATTTAAAAAAAATCTATTTGGAGCAACAAATGAGGATTTTCGTCTCACACACTGCTCCCACCACTCCTTAGTGGTGATTTCTCAGTTTCCACCGATCCTGTGGACAGGAGGGGGAATTAGTGTTGGGTTTCAGGCAGCATACTGTAAATGAGACAAGAGTTTTTTGTTGTTTCATTGTTGGATATATAGCAGCTTGTTGCTTAGCCCGGGAGAGATGGGGCCCATTTCTCTTGCATTTCGTGAAGCTTATTAGTTTTCTCTGTCAGCTCGTTTTTCTCTAGCGGCGAGGAATCCACTCTCTCTCTGTTGGATTAGGCCGCTCCTGCTCCCCGACACCGCTGCATGATTGTCTGCACAAAACACTATAAAGTGATTCTCTCAGACTTATTATATTGTGCTCCCCCGTCCTGAACATAAAGCATTATTTCCAGCGGCGGGGTCTTTATTCCAGTTACATTGTGTAGTTTGAACCCCGCAGGCCTACTTTTGCCTCTGCTGGGGAAAGACTCGTGTTGTTTACGAGTATGAAAACCATGATTCTTTTTTTTTTTTAACAGAAAGGCCTTATTCATAATACTTAGTGGCTACAGACAGGGCTGGAATGAGTCTGCTGGAAAGGAGCCCTCTCTCTGTACTGTGTGTGTGTGTGTGTGTGTGCCACTGCCTACCCCTCATGCCTCTCTCTGCTCACCCTGTGTTTGATGTGGTCCGTGCTTCATGTCCACAGGCTGTTGTCTAAGGCTGTCCGCTCTCTGCTCTTTGCTCTGATCCAGACACATCCTTTCACAGGATGAGATCCCATCCTTGACCTTTTGTTGTGGATGGCGTTGGTAGAGTGCCAGGGGCCGGGCGCTGGTCCACAACCTGTGGGCCGGGAGGATAAAGAAATACAATTTTTTTAAAATAATAATATAAAATTATAAATACATGTATTGTTGTAGTGGTTCAGAACCACTGTGCTAGGCTAGGGGACCATCCAGTAAGGGGACGCGTAGCCAGGGGGTCCACGAAATATATGTTTTATTTTTGCCAGTGAATTATGCTATGTCTGATATGTGAGCTCACAGTAATCCTTAATCAGATTCATACTCCATCATAAATGAAACAGACTCCATGCCACATGTCACTTTCAGTTAGAGCACTGCAGAGGCTGAGTGTCTGTGACTGTGACCAGTTTGATGGTCTTTGACGCTTAATTGATGCATCAAGGAAGGCAATTATGTTTCTGCACCGTCAAATAGGTCTACATCTATTCTAAGATAGCATCTTACATGTTGTGAAAATGTGTTGTGACTTTGATTGAAACGTTTTAATACGAATACTTCCAATGGCATCCAAATGTAAGGTGGTAAATATGCTTATCGGTGTTGTGAGGATGAGGTGGTGAACCGGGAAAGAATTCTCCCACCCAAGGGGTACCTCAACCTGGGCCAAAGAGATTTACATCCATACCAGAACGGGTTCAGAAGCACTGTGCTACATTTTCTTTGTAGTTCAACCCAGAAGTTGCCTCCACCATGGGTTTACCAACCAACAACCGCATAACGGTCATT
Organism: Protomyctophum bolini; assembly: GCF_963924005.1. Lineage (NCBI taxonomy): Eukaryota > Metazoa > Chordata > Actinopteri > Myctophiformes > Myctophidae > Protomyctophum > Protomyctophum bolini. The sequence continues at coordinate 30,820,200 of NC_137878.1, forward strand.
CATAGTTGCAACATTAATGGAACAGACATGATGTCATAGTAGAGCAAAACGGGAAACTTGTTCTTACGTTCATGCTAACCACATTATTATTTTCAGCATGTAATAGAAACCCCCATGGTTATTAAAGAAACATTATAAATCATTCTGTTGAGGGCACCCATTGCAAACTCATTCCTGGTTGTTAGATAAGATTACCGGTCAATTCTGCACACTTTTACCACTTAAGATCTATACTTTACTGTACTTCCTCCTATGACCCAACAAGCTCACAAAGAGTGCAGTTTTTGACCAAAAATACATACGAGTTGAAAGTACTTGTACCTCTAAAGTAAAGTACTTGTGCTCCCTCTGTACCTCTAAAGTACTTGTGCTCCCTCTGTACCTCTAAAGTACTTGTGCTCCCTCTGTACCTATAAAGTAAAGTACTTGTGCTCCCTCTGTACCTCTAAAGTAAAGTACTTGTGCTCCCTCTGTACCTATAAAGTAAAGTACTTGTGCTCCCTCTGTACCTCTAAAGTAAAGTGCTTCTGCTCCCTCTGTACCTCTAAAGTACTTGTGCTCCCTCTGTACCTCTAAAGTACTTGTGCTCCCTCTGTACCTCTAAAGTACTTCTGCTCCCTCTGTACCTCTAAAGTAAAGTACTTGTGCTCCCTCTGTACCTCTAAAGTACTTGTGCTCCCTCTGTACCTCTAAAGTAAAGTACTTGTGCTCCCTCTGTACCTCTAAAGTACTTGTGCTCCCTCTGTACCTCTCTGGTCTCATTACGCTTCAGCCTCTCGTCTCGTGTCGGCGCACATCTGTATTCTCCTCTTCTCCCTCTTCTCCTGTCCTCTCTCCTCTGCCTCTCCCGTCTAGCCCCTCTCCTCATTTCGCCTGCAGCCCTGTCCTGTCCTCCCCCACCCCCCACCCCCCACACTGCTCCTGCTCCCCAACCACCCCCCTCTCCCACATCACCCCCCCGCCCCCCCTCCCGCGTTGTTCAGCCACAGTTCCCACAAGCCCTGGGGCCACAGCTGCTGCCGCGCAGTCGTCTGTCTCCCTGACCTCCCCACGTAGCGCTGGGGAACAGCTGTTACCCATAACACACACACACACACACACACACACATGTACACGTTCACGTGCACACACAGCTCCTGGGGAGGCTTCATGGCAGGCAGAGGGACGGGGTTGCGCCTCGGTCGCAGAGGGGGCGTATTAGGATCACAGTTGCCATGCACACAAACACATGAAGACATATGCACTGCACTCCTACACATGCATGAGCATGACACGTGGGTGAGGGTGTGTATGCCCCCCCCCCCCCCCCACACACACACACATTCACACGGACAAACATGACCACACACACACACACGCACGCACGCAGCCGGTCTCTAAGCTAAGCCAACAACAGGCTGATGCTGAAAGGCTTCAGTGCTGCCTTTTGTTCATCGGGCGGGGACCGCCATGCCCTTTGACCCCCCTGTGCCCTGACCCCGCCCACCTCAGAGCCTTACGTTGGGGTCATACGAGAGCAGACCTAGTCCATGTGAGGTGTGTGTCATACGAGTGACACGCATGGGGAACCAGACACAGGCCACCGGTTCCATAGTGACGATACAGAGACAGCATTACAATGGCCTCATGGTTTCCAGCCTGATTCACTGCGTTGCATTCCGTGCTTTGTTTTGTCACTTCGCTACTCGGTCTGGAAAGTCTCCGTAAAACTGAGGAATAGACCCGATGCTTGTGATTGGCTTGTGGTGCGGGTTGGGTACAAAAACACCAGTTTGACTTCATATCAATGCATATCATATCAATGTCCCCATATCATTAAATAAACTCACCCCACGGCCCGGACGGTTGGCTCAACCTGGGCTGCCAAGCCAGCCGAACTGCGTGCCGCGGGTTCGACTCCCGAGCCCGACGGCCTTTGCCGCGCGTCACTCCCCATCTATCTCCCCCTTTCCTGTCTGTCTACTGTTCCCTGTCAATAAAGGCATAATATAGAATGGGATATAAACAAACAATAAGCAGAGTACAGGTGGGAACACAGCACGCACGCACACCAGGCAGCACCAGGCAGTCACGCACGCACACACGCACACCAGGCAGTCACGCACGCACACCAGGCAGTCACGAGCGCACACCAGGCAGTCACGAGCGCACAGCAGTCTTGCACGCACACCAGGCAGTCACGCACACACAGAGCACACTTCACGTGGAGTCTTGGCAGTGTTGGTAGAATTTGAATGCGGGGCCCTCCTGCTGACATCTATCCATGATTAATGAGAGAGTCTGGGTTAAGTTTTGGCTCCTTAATGAACACAGTTTGAGAAGTTGAAGAGCCTATCAATATTTGACGTGATCCCTGAATATGTTTTGCATAATTGATGCGCAAATCTAAATTGAATCATAATTGCATCATTGCGGACATTTTGCTTCCTTTCAGTCCCTCCGTTTGTTTCGCCCAGCTATCCATCCTCCACCCCCCAACCCCCCCCCCCCTCCCCCACCTGTCTCGGTCTCTCTCTCTCTCTTTCTCACACACTGTATTTTAGGGGTTCACAACAAATCCAAATTCATGTAGCTAGATATGTTTAATGAAGTTGTTGAAACAAAAAGTGTTTTTGAAATTGAACCGTAGTAATAATAATAATAATAATAATAATAAAACTTCATTTGTATAGCACCTTTCATGACATGAAATGCAGCTCAAAGTGCTTTACAGAGCAATGGAGAATAAAAAAGAAAAGCAAGGCGACGACATTAAAAAACAAGCAGTAATGCAATACAGTGAGGACATGAATAACAAAAAATAAAAGATCAATTAAAAGCAATGTTGTAGAAGTTGGTCTTGAGCTGTGCTTTAAAAATGTCTACAGATGCTGCCTGACGAAGGTACAGTGGGAGCTTGTTCCATGCCGACGGCCCGTAGAAGCAAAAAGCTGCTTCCCCGTATTTTTTTGTTGCCATTTTTTTTGGCAAAGCGAGCAGGCCAGCAGTGGAAGACCTTAGGGGGCGGTTTGGGACATATTTAGGCAGGCAGTCATGTAGGTAGGAATTAAGGTGCGAGACCATTGAGAGCTTTATACACAAGTAAAATAATTTTAAAATCAATCCTAAAAACAGTAGTAGTAGGGGTGGATGACGGCAAATAAGGGCACGCATGGACTGGCACAGATTTGGTTGTGTAACTGAATGAATGAGCCTCTGTCCGATAATCATAAAACCTGTCACTGGCAACCAACAGGTGTTGGAAATGGTCAAAGGTCTAGATCCCTCACAACTTTCAACGTTTAATATTCCTTGTTGGCTTGAATCCCTGAATTGCTGGACTATATCGCTACTCCTATTCTTTTCCTTGTCCTTTATATACCACTCCCATTGATATTTCTCTCTAGACCAATTATACCCCCTCTCGCGAACTGTCTTTCACTCACGCACTCTATCTCTTTCTCTCTCACAGTCACTGACTGACTGACACACACACACACACACACACACACACACACACACACACACACACACACACAGACAGACAGACAGACAGACAGACAGACAGACAGACAGACAGACACCCAGGGTGCCGACAGCCAATCAATGTGATATTGTGGGGTGACTGACACATGGGTTTGATGAACCTGCTGGGCAGTGGATCGCTTCGCTTGCCTCTCTGGACTGACTGACAGCTGTACCCCCCCCCCCCCTCTCCCCCCACGCACACATGCACATGTCATACTCCTTTCCAGTGTCATTTGATATGTGCAGTGTGTAGTAGCCTCGATTGGAAGACAGTGCAATGTCAAGAGTTGCAATCAGCTCGGTAGTATGTGAGAGGGAGTGTTACTGCGAGAGAGAGAGAGAGAGAGAGAGAGAGAGAGAGAGAGAGAGGGGGGGAGGAACCATGTGGCTGGCAGTGGCTCAGGGGTAGAGCGGCCAGTTCGATCCCAGGCTCCCCCACAGTTAGTGTCGAAATGTCCTTGAGCAAGACTCTGAACCCCTAATTGCTCCCGATGTGAAGGTTGGAGCCTTCGTTTGCATTGTTTCCTCCACCATCGGTGTGTGTGTGTGTGTGTGTGTGTGTGTGAATTGGTGAATGTAATGCACAATCTATGTAAAGCGCTCTTCGGATAAAAGCGCTATATAAATGCACTGTTTACCATTCACCATGTCCTTATCAGAAAATACCACACGACAGAGGCTAATTAACCCCCGTCACGAAGTGGATTACCCCACTTGTACCACGGTCACTTACCAACGTTTAATGCTCTCCATGGCCATGGTATAGACTTCATTTATTATATCATGTTGTTGTGTGTGCGTCAGTGCTGTGCCTGGTCTAGACAGCTTTCAGGGAAGCGATAAGATAAACCAAACCTTTATTGATCCCCGGAGGGAAATGTAGGTGTCATCACAGCAGCAGCAACAAGGACAGACACGGAACACACTCCATACTCGGCTATTGGTTATGGTAGCTGTAGATAGACCTTATAGTTGTTTTTAACCTGAGCTCAAGGTTTACCGATTACCCTTTAAATGACAGCCATTCAAAAGCCATGAAGGAATTTTAGAAAGCCTGGCCTTCAGTCGGAAATAAGTCTATATTACGTTTGTAAGGGGGTTGACGCCTTGAGTTATGCATTCAAGGTGAGTGTGTGAGACTCCCTCTGCCGTGTGTGTTTCACTGTTTACTATTTAGCCGTCAGTTTAAAATTGTATTTATGGCGGCGTGGCTGATGGCTTTTGGTGACGTTCTTCAGATGGGACCCAGATGGCATGTGTGGGGACTCGGGGAGAGAGGGCTTTAGTTTATATTTTTGGCTTAGTTTCGCCGTTCAGGCAGAATACATTAGAATATGTTAGAAGATTGATAGATGGATAAGAAATTAGACCCGATTAAGTCTTCGGTCACCTATTGGTGGAAAAGGGGATGGGACTTTTTCAAGCAGATGGGGACGTTTGGTAATGTGTCACAGCTGAGCCTGGGTGGATGCTGGGGAGAGGAGGTGGATGCTGTGAAGATGGATGCTGGGTGGATGCAGGGTAAATGCTATGGAAAGAGGGGGCGGATGCTGTGTGAATGCTATGGGCAGAGGGGGTGGATGCGTAGAGATAGTTGAGTGGAGGTGCTCATGGGACACTGTTGATTATTGCTGATTTAATTTGAGTAAAATTAGGAAAAATGTTTCCATTGTTGTTGGCTGTTGCCCATTCTTACCGGGCCGTATATCTTTGGGAATATGTAATCGTGTCTGTGATTGTATTATGTCTGTGAGCCTGGTGGACGGGGAGGTGTGCATGTTGCACAGAGTTGTGGTTATTAAATATTAACCCTTGTAACGGTAAGAAGACAAGTGTACATGACTTGAATTTCCATTTACTTTTCTGACGATACTCTTGAATCTTTCGAAACAGCACCTGAAAACCACATGTAGTCTCAGTCACCATGGCTCAAAACATTATTGTACCGATCCATTCATTGCGGTAGAGATGTTGGATACTCAAAATGCCACTATTCATTCTCTGAATAAACCTATAAACAGCTGGCCAAATAAGATGTTGGAATTAATTGACTTCAATGTTTCAATCACAGATTGAAATCACAGATTACTTTCAATTAGCCCGCAGTGCTAGTACTAGACTTAAGTATGTACTTGTGTGTGTGTGTGTGTGTGTTTGTGCGTGTGTTCCTAAATCATTTTTATTTCCAAAGAGCTCAAGTTCCTGTGTGTGTGTGTGTGTGTGTGTGTGTGTGTGTGTGTGTGTGTGTGTGTGTGTGTGTGTGTGTGTGTGTGTGTGTGTGTGTGTGTGTGTGTGTGTGTGTGTGTGTGTGTGTGTGTGTGTGTGTGTGTGTGTGTGTGTGTGTGTGTGTGTGTGTGTGTGTGTGTGTGTGCTGTACTGTACTGTACTGTACTGTACTGTACCGTTTGGCGTGTCAGATAAAAGAACAACTCACTGCAGGGTATAATTGTGGCCTCTCTCTCTGCTCCTCTTATGCCTCATTCCTGCAGCTCTGATGACAAAATGTGTCAGATTTTTAAAAAGGGGCCGCAGCATGGCATGTGTGCTGACATGTCTGAATCCGAGAGACTGTCTCGCACGCACACACACACACACACACACACACACACACACACACACACACACACACACAGAGTGTGAGATGTCCCGAGGGCCATCTGGAAGTGGAGTGCAGAACTGCAGTGAGGAACAGCTGGTCTCCAGCCAGCATCCAGAACCTCATCTTCAGGCTATGTCAGAGCCACCAATCAGCGGCTGAAGTCTGTACGTGCATGCGTGCTTACATGTGTGCGGGCGCGCGCTTGTGTGTGTGTGTGTGGGTGTGTGCGCACGCGAGTTAGTGCATGTGGTGTGTCTGCACTGTGTGAGAGTGCCTGTACTTACTGTGTGTGTGTGTGTGTGTGTGTGTGTGCGTGCGCACGTGCGTGCGTGTGTGTCCTTGAAAAAGGGCATATTCTTAAACACCCATGTGAAGTAGTCGAGGTTGTCAAGTTCAAAATTTACCTCAGAGTAGTCAACTGATGTCCTCTGGAGATTTGAGCGAGCGTGTGTGTGCACGGCCGGGAGCACGCATGTCCGTACGTGTGTGTGTGTGTGTGTGTGTGTGATTTGCGACTTTTCCGCGCAGACACTAAATGTAACTGAAAAATGGCCTCCATCTGTTGGCACTGGGAAAAATACAAGAGGACAAATTGAAAAGATTTGGAGGATAAAGCCGTCACTGTGAGTTAGTGTCGCGGGAGGCAGGACGGCTGTTATACAGGCATTTGTTTAAATATTCAGGCTCGCACATGTGAGGTGCTGCATGGGGAATGGCCGGGAGAGAAGAGAGTAGCTGCAGGTAAAATATGCAACTCACTTGACTCACTGATCCAGGTGTGTGTGTGTGTGTGTGTGTGTGTGTGTGCTCTCATCCAAATCTAATTGGAATGTGTGTGCTATCATGTACATGTGGTGTTGCTGTCTCCCGTCCCCCGCAGCTATGCTCGGGCCTCCTGCCACTCTGAAGAGCCCTCATTTGAATGGTAATGGGAGTTTTGCTACAAGTATATGCAAACCAGTGTATTAAAGCGCCTCCGAAATTTCCCCAACTTCTGTAGCCCGCGTACGATTTGCCAAATTAGCTTTCCAGGCCGTTCGTTAATATTTTGACTTTATACTGCTGGGCCTTCCAGGGAAAATCATGTAGTGCATTATCTTGTCACTCGTTGCAGTTCTCTATTGGTTGTTTGCGTGTGTGTGTGTGTGCGTGCGCGTGTGTGAGAGAGAACAGGCAGAGACAGACGTCGAGAGATTCACTAGACTCATCTAAAAGTAAATGCACTGTACTGTACTGTACTGTACTACAATTTTGAGGTGTACTTTACTTATATATAGAACATTATTTCCAATACTCAAGTAAAGATACACTCCACTACATCTCGGATCCAAATATTGTACTTTCACTCCACTAAATGTATTTGAAAACTTTAGTTACTAGTAATTACTTTGTAGATTTTAATTATTAGCGTATTACAAAACATGTAGTAACCACTTCAGCCTTTAGCCAAAGCGCTTTACATAGATTGTGCATTACATTCACCCATTCACACACAAATGCATTCACCGATGGCAGAGGTAACCATGTGAGCCACCAACCTGCACATGGATTCAGAGTCTTGCTCGATAACACTTTGACACTAACTCTGGGGTAGCCCGGGATCGAACCATCTGGCTGTTCTACCGACCACTCTACCCCTTGAGCCACTCCCACCCCCACAATATCATAAAATGTCAATATAGAGGAATTACATTATAAAGTGTTGTGAACTTGTAAAAAAAAAATCTAAATAAATGTTATATTATGGTCAAAAATATTTCTGCCCATATTGCCCAGCAGGTCAATGGCATTCAACTGCAGGCCAGCCCTAGTCTCACCAGACAACTATTCCACAATCTCTGAATGCTATATAGAGTCTGGAACTACACCTCCTGAACAGAGTCATCTGTTTGTCATTTCCGTTCACGAAAATATATTTTAAAATATCTTTACATTTTTTGTTCTTTTTCTGCTAAACAGCAAGCTATAAATGCTTAGATGATTTCGATTTATATTTGGATGAATTTGCGCGAAACGCCGAAACAAATTGGGGAGGAGGCTTCACTTCCGCTTCATCGCTTGCTGATGATAGAGCTTCCGTGCTCCAGACTGTATGACGGAAGCATTTTAAATTTTGAAAAACGGTCTGGCAGTGCGAGACTAGGTCTGGTGAATTCTCGGGTTCGGTCTCAACAGAGAACCCGAATGACTATATGGAAACTTTATAAACTTGGTTAAAGTCTGTAAGTGAGTGTAATCAGATTTTCCCACACTGGACCTCAGGGCCGTCATGGGATTGTGCGCAGTGAGCCTGTTTGTTTGGGCAAGGCAGACCTCTGAGTTATTCTATGCTACGTAGGATGCTAATTGGAAGTAGCATAAGCTGGCTAATGAGTGCTAATTAGGCTAATGAATTAGTTGTGGAGCACGTACGGCAGGCAGCCGTGATGAGAGAGAGAGAGAGAGAGAGGGGTGAAGACAGGAATGAAATGGACACACACACGCACACACACACGCACACACACAGACACACACACACACACTCGTGCGGTGCACACTCACAGGGGTAACAGAGTGTACAGCCACAGGGCAAATAAGTGGGAAGTAGAGGGCTAGAGTTAAGGAGGCAAGGGTACACACACACACACACACACACACACACACACAGTTCAGTCACAGCCCAGTGACTGTTCTGTCTGCTCTCCTATTTATCGCTGTACGCATGTGTGCACACTGCACACGACATTATCATTGTCACACAACCCCCCCCCACACACACACACACACACACACACAGTATGTTGATACACCTCACTCCCCCATTACAACCATCACACGTAAGGAGAATTGATATATGCTCCATTCCAAAGCTCGGTTTATCCTATCCTTCATTGTATGACGTACAGTAAGTGCCGGAAATGGGCGATTATTGGAGTTGTGCGTGATGATGATGATGCGTTTTAATTGTAACCTTGAAGATTGGTTTTTGAACATTTCCCTCAGTCAGTATGTTTATGAATCATGCATTAACCCATTCTGACCTGAGATCAGATTCATACGAGGTTTCCACTGGACACACACTGGGTCTGATGAATCCATTCTGACCTGGGATCAGATTCTAAAAAATGTCAGTCGTTCTTCGATTTTTCTAAAATAGCAGACCTACAAGCTCGTAGCGCGCCACTCGGTGGCGCGCTATGAGCTTGTAGATCTGCTATTTTTCAATAGCTAAAGCATGACATGATGCTAAACACCAAAACGGGTTCCCGGTCAGAATGGGTTAACCAATAACCACAGACCTACTGTGCTTGGACTGCACATCTGCTACTCTGTCAGGCACCAATACAATATATTCCTAATTGTCGACATATCGCCGCTGTTGGGGCAGAAACCTCTCCTCTCCAAACGCCTGCGCCTTTCATTGTTTTATTTATTCAATTATATGTTCTATAGTTTATGACCAGACACTCGGACACCCTGAAGTGATCGCTGGCATTACGGACACCTCCATTGATCTACAATGCATTGATGTAGAATGCGTGTCTGATTGTCTATTCTACCGTACATTGATTTGAAAGTCGTCAAACTATAGCTGATCAGATCATTTTGGAGCGCTACACACCGTCTCCAATGAAGGGGTTTGTGTGTCCCTATGCATGTATGTCCTGTACCGGTATGTGTCTAAGTATGTATGTCTGTTTGAGTACGGACAGCTGCAATACCACTGGGTGATCTAAAGTGGCACTGTTGAGCAGCCTAAAGAGCTACAGTACAGCTGTTGAGCTTCACCCTGACCACTAGCTACAACAATAGCACAGCACACGCGCACACACACACACACACACACACACACACACACACACACACAGCCTGCATCGCTCAGTTCTCACAGGTGTACTTTCTTTTGTAATAATATGGTTATACTTCATATAGTTCCCAAATTTTCAAAATAGCAAAAACACAGAGAATACACAATATACATGCTAGGATACAATGAATTGCTAGGATACAATGAAGTATACAGGGCGTAAGCAGTTAAGTAAGCACTTTGCATGACCCCTCGGAGGATCCATTTTTGCATTCTCTCAGAGCTAAACTAACTGTGTGCGTGTGCGTGTCTCCCAGGTGTGTTCTGAGCTCCGTGTGTGTGTGCATTTGTGGCGTGCGTGCGTCTGGATCGGGTTGAGTTCTGAGCTGTGTGTGTATGTGAGTGTGTGCGTGTAGATTGGGTTGTGTTCTGAGCTCCCAGTGTGTGGTGTTATTTTCAGCTCCTTGCATTGTGCTTGCTAATCCATCCATCCAGCCACAGGGCTACACACACACACACACACACACACTCTGACTGCAGTGCATCTCATCCTGTGATACACACAAACACACACACAAACACATGTGCAGCTACGCACAAGCAACACATTGTATACACTCCAAATTGTGTGAGAAAACACATTTGCACATCTGACACACACACACACACACACACACATGCACACGCGCACACCGCACACCCCACACACACACACACACACACACACACACACACACAGTTACACACACACACAGTTACACACACAAAGGAGAAAGAGAGACAAAGGTGTGAGCGAGAGAGGTAGAGTCAGAGGGAGAGCAAAAGATACTCAGGAAGCTAATGTGACAATAGTCTCATAAAGGCAGTAAATTGGATCTCTTTTCTATTTTGCTCACTGGAAGACACTCAGCCATGGCTGTCGTCACGCTAGAGCTTTGTCCGCGGGGAGGGAGGGACACCAGGCAGGGGCAGGGCGTCCGCTGGGTGCACCTAACGGCACCAAAATACCTGACGGCCCGGCAGGTAATTTGGTAACATTAAAAGTATAGTTGCACCGCTCAGTTCAGGTGCAGGGCTCAGTTCGCACTGCAAGGTTTACCCCCCCACGCCGACATAGCGTATGACAATGCACACTTCTCCAATGTGCTGTTAATTAAACATTCCTAATATGCCCTTTATATTTTATTGCACTCCAAAATGTATTTAAGTTAATCTACTAGGTCCATTGGTGTACATACAGTGTGTTTATCCTGTCCTTCATGCTCTCAGAGGAGCATGCATGCACGCAGTGCCACACAAACACACACACACACACACAATTTACAATTTACAATTTAGGCATTTAGCAGACGCTCTTAATCCAGAGCGACTTACATTAAGCAAGAACAAAAGCATGGGAATACATCACATAAAGACATTTATCATGAAACATGCGTAGCTAAGAAAGTAACAGTGGAATATCTATAATGAAACTATACATATAAGCTATACATCTATACTACTATGCTACACATATGTACTATGACGTGCTATGACTACTAGAATTGCTATCTAAGGGGGTGGGGTAAGTGCTATGGGCCATGATGGAGTCTGAAAAGGTGGGTTTTCAGACTGCGGCGGAAGATTGGGAGTGATGCTGCAGTTCTGACTGCAATGGGAAGTGCATTCCACAGTTTTGGAGCCAGAAGGGAGAAGAGTTTGGGACGTGTGGAGCGTTGTCCCGGCGTTTTTAGTGAGGGTACTTCCAGCTTCCCTGCGTTGGCTGATCTGAGTGAGCGGGAGGGTTTGTAGGGTTCGATCATACTTGCAAGATATGGGGGAGCCATACCTTTGGTTGCTTTGAATGCCAGCATCAGGGTTTTGTATTCTGTGCGGGCAGCGACCGGGAGCCAGTGGAGGGAGCGGAGCAGGGGGGAGACATGTGAGAATTTTGGCTGGTTGAAGACCAAGCGAGCTGCAGCATTTTGGATCAGCTGGAGAGGCTTAAGTGCACATGCTGGTAGGCCAGTAAGGAGGGAGTTACAATAGTCAAGTTTTGACAAGACTGTTGTCTGGATTAGGAGCTGGGCTGATTCCTGGGTGAGGAACGGTCTAATTCGTCGTATGTTATAGAGTGTGAACCTACAGGATCGAGTGACAGCTGTGATGTGAGTTTTGAACGAGAGCTGACTGTCCAGGACAACACCAAGATTCCTGGCTGTTGGGACAGACGTTACCAGGGCGTTGTCTATGGAGATAGTTAGCTCCCGCATAGGGCAGGACTTAGCTGGGAAGAAGAGAAGCTCAGTCTTGTCTGGGTTCAGTTTGAGGTGGTTGGAGGACATCCACTGTGAGATGTCAGCCAGGCATGCGGTGATGCGCTCTTCCACCTGAGTGGCAGAGGGGGGGAAGGATAGAAACAGTTGTGTGTCATCGGCGTAGCAGTGATAGGATATATTGTGAGCAGAGATGATAGTGCCAAGGGATTTAGTGTACAGTGAGAAAAGGAGGGGACCAAGAACCGATCCCTGTGGGACCCCAGTTTGGAGGGTTCGGGGGGATGATAACAGACCTTTCCAGGAAACCTGGTAGGTCCGGTCGGTGAGGTAGGAAGAGAACCACTTTAGTGCCGTTCCACCGATGCCTAGATCCGCTAGGGTGTCTAGGAGCAGCTGGTGGTTCACTGTGTCAAATGCTGCCGATAGGTCTAGGAGGATCAGTACTGCAGAGTGGGAAGCAGCTTGGGCAGCATGTAGTGCTTCTGTGACTGCCAGCAGGGCAGTTTCTGTGGAGTGGGCCTTCTTAAATCCGGACTGGTTGGGATCCAGCAGGTTGTGCTGTGAGAGATGGAGAGAGAGCTGGTTGGAGACAACACGTTCAATGGTTTTAGAAATAAATGAAAGGAGTGATACCGGTCTGTAGTTCTTGACATCTGAGGGGTCAAGAGTTGGTTTCTTGAGGAGTGGTGTTACTCTGGCTGACTTGAGGGCAGATGGGACACAGCCTGAGGTTACTGAGGTGTTGATGATGGAGGTGATGAAGGGGAGCAGATCAGGTGCGATGGTCTGGAAGATTGGAGACGGGACAGGGTCAAGAGGACAGGTGGTAGGTCTAGAGGATGTCACTAATTGTAGAACCTCGTCTGGGGAAAGAGGAGAGAAGGAGGACATGCATGGTATGTTGGGGTTAGTGTTGGTTGAGTCAGATGCCACTTTATGTGGGAGGGGAGGAAAGGAGCTGCTGATATCATCAACCTTCTTCTCGAAGTAGTTGACAAAAACCTCAGCAGTGAGGGATGCAGGTTGAGTGGGGGGAGGGGGTTTAAGGAGGGAGGAGAAGGTGGAGAAGAGCTTCCTGGGGTTAGAAGTACAGGATTGGATTTTGGTGTGGTAGAAAGAGGTTTTAGCAGTGGTTAGTGAGAGGGCGAAGGCAGAGAGGAGTGAGTGAAAGTGGGAAAGGTCATCTGGTAGCTTTGTCTTGTGCCACTTTCTTTCGGCTGCCCTTAGAGGTGTTCGTTCAGATCTGAGAGTTTCAGATAGCCAGGGAGCCGGTGGACATGAGCGAGCTGGCCTGGATGAGAGCGGGCAGTGTTGGTCGAGTTGATACAGAACCCCTAGGATGGCCTCCTTCGATGTGTCTGGATGTCCGGGTCTTTGGATTGGACGCTAGGCTATATTCAGTCAGCCTGTGTGATTTTTCAAAAAACTAAAGAAAGGAAATGGATAGAATAGGTTCGGAGTATTGTGCTCACTTACTGTGTACCAGAGTGCAGGTTACCAGAGCAAGTGCAGAGTCAGACCGTGAGTCAGAGAGTCTGTGAAACTGGGGCCTATATGTAGGCCTGGAGAGACAATTTCTACAAAAGTAGGTGGAGCTAATAGTTCAAATGAGCTGTTGATGGCTCAGTTGATAGCAATCAGTCCTAATGATCTCTTCAGTTTCAGAGATACAGTCTGATTAGTGTGCTAACTAAAAACACAGAAAGAGGACAAAACAGATAGTACAAAAAGAAAGAAAGGAAATGGATAGAATAGTTCAGAGTATTGTGCTCACTTACTGTGTACCAGAGTGCAGGTTACCAGAGCAAGTGCAGAGTCAGACCGTGAGTCACACACACACACACACACACACACACACACACACACACACAGATAATGGCAGTACAAATGGTACAAACTCCACTCACACCTTCATATAATAAGGGCACTAGAAAGTACACAGGCACACACAAAGCTGCGTGCTCGCTCGCACACACACACACACACACACACACACACACAGAGGACATGGAAAACGGCTCTGTGGTGGGTTCCTCATGGCTCAAGGTCGTCCAAACAGAATTGTGGTGTGCTTTTGTTAGAGGAGAAACAAGTCACAGGAGACGCCAGAGAGAGAAAAGACAAGACAAGGTGGAAGTGAAACAGAGTGAGCTGCATGGGCCCGCGGTGACCCTGACCCTGCTGCTAAGTGTTCTAAAGCAGCGAGGGAAGGGGACGAGGTGGACATACAGTATAATGGACTCTTTTGCACTGCGAAGGGTAACCCAGAACCTTCCATTATAGCGGAACTTTCCGGAGCCCGTGAAGTTTCAAATTTCCATTATAACCAGAACCAGGGAGCTAAAACAAAAAACAAAACAAAAAAAACACACTAATTAAAACCCCCAAATAGCTGAACTCATAGGGTTAGCACTACCTCTTCAGCAGGATACTTTTTAGGTTCTCTGACAACCTTATCTGAAACCTATAGCCGTAGCGTATATGGAAACCCATCCAGAACTTGTTATGTGTGTGGCACACGGCACAGCACGGTTCGCTGCTAGCTTATTGTAATGGAGAAGAGCCAACGGTGAGCCTGGGTGACCCTGAGCCTGACCCTGAGATTTTTGAAAAATCGTGAAAATGTGGTGCAATTTTTTTGAATAAATATTCTTTCAGAGCAAACGTTTTTTTTTAACTCAAATCTTTGCTTCAACATATTTTCAGATGGAGGTCGTTACATATATTTTTTGGGGTCCATGACATGAAATATTGAAACGTATGTATTTTAGAACAACATTTAGAAGACAGTTTTCTTTTTAACGTCAGGCCTAAATGGGTGAAATGATTATGTATTGTTCTAGTTGACGACAGCCCATAATAAGACATAGAAGCATTGATGTTTTTCAGTGTGTGGGTGATCACGTCAGCCTTGGAAAAAAGACCAAGTGATGATGTGCCCGAAAGGGTTGCCCACCCCTGCTGTTCTGTGTATATGCTAATCTGAAGAAGCTCGGAGCGCGCAGGCATGTTGCAGGCCTGTTTTGTATTAAATCCTGGCCCTGTTGCTCTACAATTGATATTCACTGTCATGATGTTCATCTGTTGCCTGTAACGAACACACACACACACACACACACACACACACACACACATACACACATACAGTGTCCAGGCAAACAGCTGGTGTAGGAAAATTGGCTTGTATACGGGCAGCTTCTTTCTCTCCATCGCTAGATGACAGAATGTCAATGTGAGTGGCTGCATCTGTTGCCTGCATGCTCATGCTGTGTGTGTGTGTGTGTGTGTGTGTGTGTGTGTGTGTGTGTGTGTGTGTGTGTGTGTGTCCATCCATGTCCTGTAACCTTCATCTCCTATAGAGCTAAATGAGAAATGATTTTCTGCCTCGCCACTCCCTTAACCGTGTGTGTGTGTGTGTGTTTGTATAATATGTACTGTATGTGTATTGTGCGTGTGTGTGTGACATCTCCGTGTCCACATTCCTGCATGTATCTGCGAGAAGCAGCTGGAAAACGAGAGACCGGAGGGCACATGAAAGAAAGTCAGAGAAAGATGATAAAAGGGGGGAGACTTGTCAGGCCTGGGGGAGAGAGGGGGTGTAGAGAGAGAGAGAGAGAGAGAGAGAGAGAGAGAGAGAGAGCATAAATGACTGAAGGTTTAAGCAACCTAGTGTCTGTCTCTTTCATATGGTAAATATCTTAATATCTCCCCTTCCCCATCTGTGTACCTCAAAGACTACACACACACACACCGCCTCACGTGCACAGTGCACACGTCATTACACAGGGACAGATGGGTACTTTAGAGTTTAGACTGTCCTTCCCCGTCACACACGTGTGCACACACACATACACACACACATAAAAACAAACACAGATGTACAGTAGACGTATATGCACACACACACTGCAAACAAAGTCACACAAGGGCTATCGTGCACCTGTGTTCACACACACACACACCCACACACACACGCATACATGTGGACACACAGAGCCAGCTGTGTGGTGGAAGCAGGTGTCACTCTCAGCTCATTACCCCAGGCAGGGTTGATCATTCTGTTTGGAGAGCAATAAGATTCAGCTCACTGGACAGATGGAGGGCTAACCTATACCTGTAGGAGAGAGGAAGGGTGTGTTGTCTGTCCGTGAATTGGACAAGGTGCAGGTGATGTGAAGGCACAAGTAAGCACCAACCTCAGAGACTTTGATACAGGTGTGTGTGTGTGTGTGTGTGTGTGTGTGTGTGTGTGTGTGTGTGTGTGTGTGTGTGTGTGTGTGTGTGTGTGTGTGTGTGTGTGTGTGTGTGTGTGTGTGTGTGTGTGTGTGTGTGTGTGTGTGTGTGTGTGTGTGTGTGTGTGTGTGTGTGTGTGTGTGTGTGTGTGTGTGTGTGTGTGTGTGTGTGTGTGTAAAGAGCTTCCTTGTAAAGAGAGAGGGAAGATGTCACTCTTCACAAGAGTGGAGTATGCATGGGTTCATTTCACTGGGGGAGGATGGAGGGAGGGAGGACAAGAGAGAATTGAAAATAAGTTAAGGGTGAAGGGTTTGTGGCTTAAATGCAAATCAGTCCACAACAAGGTTCAAGGTTGTACTTTATTGTTACATTCTTGTGTACAGGTACATAAGAGTAAAACCTATTTGTGTTTCGGGTTTCGGCTTCCTTCAGACAATGCAGCAGCATAGATGACATCAAACGGCAAACAAAGGGATAGAATAATCAGTTCCAAAAAGAGCAAACAAAGAGTAATAACTATCATAATTATGTGCATGTTTCCCCTGTAATGGCAAAGTTAGGTGAACTTTGTGTGAACAACCTACATCACAGTACGTTTTGTTTCGTATATATACAACAAATTGAAGTTTAGGAAGGTTCAATTCGAGCATAATAGTGTGAGTGTGAGCCAAGGGCGAAGGTGTATGTGTGTGTGTGTGTGTGTGTGGGGGGGGGGGGGTTCCTTTGCCCTGTTTCGCTCTGGTTCGTATCAGTCCGTTGATGAGAGAGGTTGAGAATCACTGAGTGTTAGTGTGATCATGATGAACTCACATGTTCTCTCTGTGTGTCTCGTGCAGGTATGACTACAGGGAGATGCTTCATAACTCCACCTTCTGTCTGGTGCCCCGTGGCAGACGACTGGGCTCCTTCCGATTCCTGGAGGCACTGCAGGTGAGGAGGAGACGCACACACACACACACACACACACACACACACACACACACACACACGCACGCACACGCACACAGTTTTGGGGGAGGGATGATAATTTTCCACAGTAGCAAACTTAAACTTCCGAACTGCTTCCATGCTATGTCCATATAATTCCCTATAGGGTAGGGATAGCGTAGAGGAAAAATAATTTGATGTTCCTATACAAGGCGCTATCCTTTTGGACCAAGTGTTTGACTGTCCTCTGTTGCTGTTTTTCGCATTTCTGTCTGATAAAACATTGAATGTAAGTTGTCAGTCAAAGAAGATAACGCCGAACTGACATGGAATGATCTACAGTTTCTGTCATGTGTTGTGTTGTGCGAGCAGTTCAAAGTCAACACTAAACTTGTTTGACTCCTGCGTGATGTTCCCTGCATAGCAGCCATACATTCTACCCTTTCTCTGCCCTTGACACGGAGCTCACTTTACCTCCCACTTCTCGCCTCACCCGTCTCTCTGATTGCACTGCATTAGTGTGCTGCTGTGGCTCTGTGTCCTCTCCACCTACACACCGCCTACTACTGTCCACAGAGTGCACCTACATGAGTGCACTTAACTACCAGCTTTCACCCCAGCCTCTCTCTGCCAGCCACCACAGACGATACACGATGGAGAGTGGAGAAACTGGAGATCCTCTCCTCTACTCCATGACTGTCAAGAACTCACTTCTCTGCTTTTCTGCACTTTACATGTCTGTCAGACTCATGCTACCCACCTACTTATATTGGAGCGCATGAATGGGGAGAGAGAAAGAGAGAGAGACATTTGCCTTCTCATGAGAAGGCAATCTCTGTATGTGTGTGTGTGTGTGTGTGTGTGTGTGTGTGTGTGTGTGCAAGTGAATGTATAACACTACAGTATGCCAGGCATTGTACGTTTGTTGTTTTTCCACTGCATCGTGTGGGGTCCGGTTGAGAAGCGGAGGCCCTCCCAGTCCCACCTATTGATAGTCTGGAACCAAATGTACAAATGGAATGGAACATTTCTATACGTGACAACAGTGGGGTCCCAGAGATAAATAAAACAATCACACCCGTGAATATCATCATAAATCATCTCATTCTGGCCAATCACAATTTGCGTCCTCACTTTTCCATCCTCACTTTTCTGTCTTCACTTTTCTGTCCTCACTATTTATCCTCAATACGTGCTTTTCTCAGCCAATCAAATCATCTCAATTCCCATGCTCAGCCAATCAAAATCATCGCTATGATTCACACAAACTCACAAATGTGGGCACAGGAGGGGCTTGCGTCCCTCAAAAAAAGAAAATGACAATTTTGACTTTTGGTGTTTTAAACATTCTGTTATAATTTAGCTATTGAAAAATAGCCGATCTACAAGCTCATAGCGCACCACCGAGTGGCGCGCTACGAGCTTGTAGGTCTGCTATTTTTGAAAAATCGTGAAAATATTTATTTCAGAAAACTGGAGGATTTAGAATATTTTTAGTAAATGTTGAGGTCAGGCCTAAATGGGTTAAATGTGGCTTCGTGGCCTAATCCATATCAAACAGGGGGGGGGTACTGTATGAGTACGATGTATGTCAGATGGTGAGAGAGCAGCCTCAGGGAGGGACGGTTGGCACCTTTATGACCTGGGAGTGACAGCACGGTCATTATGTCACACATACGCACATACGCATGCACCAGCTGTTCCCGCAATTTATTTTCTTATCCCTCCATCCGTCTGGCAAAGGTCACCGTTGGCTCCTCTCCTTGTCCCTTTCATCTTTGTACGTCAGCTTACCCCTTATCTTTTCATCTTTATTTTTTCTCATTCCGTGCTTTGCTTTATCGTTCCTTCTATCTGGCCTCTAATAGTCCATACTTAGATAAGCAGTTGGCCACGTGAACCCTGGCACCACCTATCCTGGACGTGTTGCTCACAGAGTCACAATAGGCAAACTAGAAAATTACGGATCTATCCAAGCTTGCAGTGTGTCACAACATTTTGGTATAGAGGGAGAAAAGGAGGGGGGCTAAGCTCAGACCACGGGGATCCCAGTCAATTAAGTACTGTATGTACGGTAGGGTTTAACCCATTCTGACCTGAGATCAGATTCATACGAGGTTTCCACTGGACACACACACTGGTCTGATGAACCCATTCTGACCTGAGATCAGATTCTAAAAAATGTCAGTCGTTCTTCGATTTTTCAAAAATAGCAGACCTACAAGCTCGTAGCGCGCCACTCGGTGGCGCGCTATGAGCTTGTAGATCTGCTATTTTTCAATAGCTAAAGCATAACATAGTGCTAACACCAAAATGGGTGCCCGCCCAGAATGGGTTAAGTGGTTGACACCTTGGCATACACGTATATCAACAGGTGCACATAACTAGATCCTCCAGAAAAAATGCAGGCAAAAATGCTTGCTTAATGCTTATGCAGGCTAGAATCTGCGAATATGCAGCCTAAAATCCTTGATTTTGTGACGAAATATGCAGGTTTTTACGTGATTTCTTGTTGTGAAATTGTGGGAAGTTGTGAAATATGCAAAAATATAGTGGGCTTTATGTGATTTTAGGCAATGAAAAACCGCCTCAACTGGCTCCTTTCTACGCAAAGGAGTATTAGGAATTGATTAAAGGTCAACTTTTACACTCTTTAAAGTTAACCACTTTCAAACTGGTTTACCTGTCTTGGCGCAATTAAAAATATATAGCAGATCTACAAGCACTGTCATAGGGTTTAAGTGGTTAAATTATTAATTAACACTATGGATTTAGCAGGTCACTGTAATGTGTTTCGGTATACTGTGTGTTTTTCATATACAGTTATTACTATACAGTTATGCGCGACTTCACCGCATTTTTATCCCCTGTCCCACATATTGAGACGATGTCCTGCATTTTGATTGGCCCTAGTCTTCAAAAGGCAAACAACCTGGACAGCATAGGCATTTTTTTTGCCTCTCAAACCTGGCTTTTATCCAATGACTGTGAAGAAAGCAGGGCAGGCTGTTATCACTGAGCAATGTTTGATGTCAATCACACTCCACACACGTGGGTCAAGTGCAGGTTAACCTGTCATCGTATTCCTTCATTCAGGGAAAATTGCGAGTCACCACAAAGTCACAACTCTTAAGCTATGCAGGTTTATAGGCAGGTTTATATAATGGAAACTACCATAAAGAAACGGAAATGCAGCTTCAAAGGCTTGGAAACTACTAGTTGTTGTTCTGTTTCGCAGAGGTGGAAAGGGAAAGTGTGAAGCAAGCGACACAACGTTTACTGTTTTTCCTTAGCGTGGGAGTTAGGTCCTGAATTCACGTGGCAAAGGCAAGAGGTGTTCTGATAATAAATGTTACATTGCGATAATAGCAGTAGTTCTTGAACTTCTCTGAAGAAAATGGAAATGAATAAAAACAATTCTAAAGGTTGAAAAAAACAACAACACATGAGCCAACGTTAACAATGTCAGCAGCACTGTCACAGAGAATCTGGTACCTCTCCTCGTCTCCTGCATTATTTGGTTCTATATGTTGACGTTGGTGTGAGGTGATTGCCATGCTGGCCTGGCTCTGGTCAAACCCTTCAAACGCTTCAAAACGTGTCGCTTCGCACCACATTTCGAGTTGATCTGCTATTTCTGTTGCTTTTGTGTGACGATGTTTGATCAATAAGTATACGGCGATAATTTATGAAAACAGTCACAAAAAGTTAAAATGTGGAGATCTCTGCCCGACAGCAACAATATGCTAATGACCTATTCTGAAACCTGAACAGCCTTTGTGCAAACGGGCAGAATAAAAAATGTTTTATTTTTGTAAATTACATATTGTAAAAACGGACTCTCTCAGCATTGGTAATATGTCCCACACAAACACACTATTCTTTGTTCTATATTCAGTATATCTGTATTTTACAATACTGCTCGTATGAATATTTAAATGATAATGAATAATCTTGCCCCTGCGCATCAGAATATCAGGCTCACGGTGTACTTATTTAGAATTCTGTATTTTTAGGGTTTCCCCCACCCATCCCCCCCCCCCCCCCCCCCCGTGTATTATGCATATCTGGATTATATTTGATCTCACTTCTTTTTGATCTCCGTGTCAAGCTGTGTTTTATGTGCTGGTGGTGTGGGTACACGCATGCGTCTCAAGGGAACGCCGTGAAGGAATACATTCATAATTGGCAAGTGTGTAACGAGGTTTACGAAGGTGTTCTCCTCAACAGAACTAGGTTAGATGTGGCCTCCCAGCTCTGTGTGACTGTGTGTCAAACTGCTGTCGTGGAATTGTGGATCAGTCGGTAATTGACGAGGCAACAGGAGTCAAGGCAATATTCTAGGTGGTGGTGGTTATGCTTTTAATTAGAGATGTCCCGATACTGTATTGGAAAAGTATCGTTATTTGTCATATCGGTATCTGCGAATATGCCAGTCTAACCACAAGGGGTAAGGGGTTGACACTATGGCAGGTAAATAAAATGTTGGGGCATGTGGAGTTTGCTTTCAAGTTGCCCAAACAAAGTACACAATGTACTTTAATTAAATGATGGTAAAATATTAAGGTTAGATATAAGCAACCATCATAACAGTATAGTACAAGGAATATTTCTTTTTTAAATTTCTGCACTGCAAATCATCACTGACAATCTTTTTATCTCCTTTTTTATTTATTTTTATTTGTAAATGAATGCCCTGCTTTGTCATAACAACAGTGTCGCACAAACGTAGCAAATTGCCCATCTACAAGCTTATATAGATGGGCTACTTCTGCTATTTAGGAAACATTTTGAAAGTTCAACATGTTAATACTGAACATGAAATCAACTGAAGATTGTGACTAAATAATAATAAAGTGTGTGTGTGTGTGTGTGTGTGTGTGTGTGTGTGTGTGTGTGTGTGTGTGTGTGTGTGTGTGTGTGTGTGTGTGTGTGTGTGTGTGTGTGTGTGTGTGTGTGTGTGTGTGTGTGTAGGCTGCCTGTGTGCCTGTGATGCTGAGTAATGGCTGGGAGCTGCCCTTCTCTGAGATCATCGACTGGAACACGGCCGCTGTCATCGGAGACGAGAGACTGCTGCTCCAGGTAATACAGGCCACGTGCACACACACACACACACACACACACACACACACACACACACACACAGTGCACAACTCCAAGGGGCATCGAAAGGGAACAATTTAAATGTGTTGCTATCAAAGAAATTACTCTACTTTTGTTGACTTTGAGTGTTTTTGTTCATGGTTTTACATGGCTGCGAATTATTTTAGTAAAATCTTAAAAGAGGAAAGATATCCTTTTAACGGCTGTGTATACTATAACTGTACTAGTTATATCACTCAAATTATATCTGACAAATGACAAATGACAAGACTGCCAATCCCACGTTT